>NW_027361714.1:84390000-84570000 GCF_039654945.1 Dendrobates tinctorius | reverse complement strand
AAGACCAAGACACAAGTCAGACTTTTATAGCTCACCTCATACGTGACCTATATTCCTTTATAGTTGTAAGGGGGGGGCGAACACAAAGAAAATGTAAAACCTCCACTACAACGCAACCATTTAAAATGAAAGTATATTTATATAGAAGCTATAAACCTTTCTAACAGAAAAAAACGTCTTTGATGTGTTTTGTTCTCACTGGTATTTTATATTTAGATAAAACTAACTATGTTAACCACTTCAAGAACAGATGTGCGCACTCCTTTCATAGCCAGAAAACGATCGCATTTCTGCAGCACAAGATATGGCTCTATTACAGTACTTTCTAGCAAAAAGAGAGAGACTTCCACCTGTGAAGAGGCTTTCCACATAAAATAGAACAATACGTTTCTGCATCTTTTATTACAGTTATCGTTTTGAAGAGTTATCCGAAAACTTGAAGACCAGCAATATCGCCTCAGGGGTTCGATGCTTCACGAGTGTGCAAATCTACTCTGTGATGTATGAGCTTGTCCCATTAGGAAAACACCTGACCACATGCTCCGTTAGGACATACGGACATCATTGACCCAGACAGCACTGCCAATAGTAAGCAGTGGTTTTTGATGCCAGTTTGGTATTCTGAAGCCAAAATCAGAAGTTGATGCAAAGACGACTAAGGCTACGTTCACAGGCAGGCAAAACCTGCTCTTAGCCGTAAAAATGGGGTGTTCAAAACACAGGTTTTGCAGTTTTTTGTGTGTGCTTTTGATGCAGATTATAAGTGTGATTTGTCTACAGTACATGTTTAATAACGTTTATTCACCAAAAACATCCAAAACACAACAAAACCTGTTTGATGCATGTTTTGCTCTTTCTGGGAGAAAAACGCTGCAAAACACTGAAGGAAAAGCTTCACTATAATGTGCACTATATACTTATAGACTTGAGGTTCCCTGCACAAAATGTTATCAAATTGTGTTAACCCTCCTGCCATGAGAAGACAACCTCGTTCAGATGTACCCTTACACCACACAATGTAACTGCATAAAAGCAGACTTGCCATTCTCTCAAGGCTAGACTTATACAAAAAAATTTCAGTTTCTACTGTTACCGTAAAAAAAGATACAATAATTCCCCCCTGTATAATAGAACGAACACAACTCAAAAAATCAATGAACCACAAAAAATCCTGTGAATCAATTCAATCACACTGGAAAAACATGAGTTTTAAAGTCTAAAATGGTAAATTTTATTAAACCACCAAAAACAGAGCAACACTGCTAAAAGCAGGTGACACAGGGCAAAAAGTGGAAAGAATTACATCTTAGGTATCACATAATTATATGTGGCAGAAAAAATATACGCAATGTAACATGTAAGACAAGAAAGCCTCTCAGTCCAATTACCCACCATTGAAAAAATATAATTAAATAAATGAACAGGGGGATAACCTGGTAAACACTACATAAAGTGCACTAGTGCTACAGTATAAATGGCCATCTGCCCACTATATTACCTAGTTAAGAATGCGCTAGTGCGATCATAAATGTGGCAATAAATCACCTATATTGAACAAGCCAATAAAGTGCTAAATAAACATAAGGTGCAATAGTAATTAGAGGACTTACATATAATATGAAGTCACGCTGTCCCGGCCTACCGCCCCTACGCGCGTTACGCCACAGCTTCTTCTACGCCTCCTGAAGAATCTGCGGCGTAACACGCGTAGGGGCGGTAGGCCGGGACAGCGTGACTTTATACTTTATGCAAGTCATCTAATTACTATTGCACCTTATGTTTATGTAGCACTTTATTGGCATGTTCAATATAGGTGATTTATTGCCACATTTATGATCGCACTAGCGCATTATTACCTAGGTAATATAGTGGGCAGACTGCCATTTATATTGTAGCACTAGCGAACTTTACTTGGCTAATATAGTGGGCAGATGACCATATATACTGTAGCACTTGTGCACTTTATGCAGTGTTTACCAGGTTATCCCCCTGTTCATTTATTTAATTATATTTTTTCAATGGTGGCTAATTGGACTGGGAGGCTTTCTTGTCTTACATGTTACATTGCGTATATTTTTTCTGCCACATATAATTAAGTGATACATAAGATGTAATTATTTCCACTTTTTGCCCTGTGTCACTTGCTTCAGCAGTGTTGCTCTGTTTTTTGTGATTTAATCAAATTTACCATTTTAGACTTTAAAACTCATGTTTTTCCAGTGTGATTAAATTGATTCACAGGATTTTTTGTGGTACTGTAAAAAGCAGATTCTTTTCCTCAAAAACAATGAAACAAACATGTTGTACGTGAATATAGCCCATAGTCAAGTTTTTTCAGTGTGTTTTTTTTTTTTTTTTTGTTAAATC
This sequence comes from Dendrobates tinctorius, assembly GCF_039654945.1. Taxonomy (NCBI): domain Eukaryota; kingdom Metazoa; phylum Chordata; class Amphibia; order Anura; family Dendrobatidae; genus Dendrobates; species Dendrobates tinctorius. The sequence continues at coordinate 84,567,633 of NW_027361714.1, read as the reverse complement.
TCATGCACTTGCTGCTTTTATTTCCTTCAACATTTTATAGGGAACTAGTCACCAGAAAAAAAACATTATTCACCTGCACTTGGCAAATCAGTTTTGTGTATAATAATAATAATAATAATAATAATAATAATAATAATAATAATGAAGTCTAATACTACATAAGTCATCAGAAATTTCATATTGCAAGATTAGTTGCACATTTGTGACGAGAATCTTGTGGAACCTTCTCCATCAGTTAGAACATTTAGGGTATGTGCACATGTTGCGGATTGTCCTACGAATTTTTCCGCGCGGATTTTGCTAAATCCGCAGGTAAAATGACCTGCGTTTTACCTGCGGATTCAGTGCGGATTAACTGCGGATTTTCAGCACATTCTGTGCGGATTCCTATAATGGAGCAGGTGTAAAACGCTGTGGAATCCGCATAAAGAATTGACATGCTGCGGAAATGAACCCGCAGCGGATCTGCTGCGGATGCACAGAGTTTTTCAATTTCCATAGGATACAATGGTACTGTACAACGTGGGAAAATCTACTGCGGATCCACAGGGCCAAATCCGCTGCGGATCCAGAGCAGAATCCTCAACGTGTGCACATACCCTTATCATATTTTTACTCGGAATTATAAAATCAATGCAATCTCTGTGTCCTCTTGAATTCACCGGACAATGGATCCATTCAAGAATCGTGGCTTCCAATGTAAATAAAAGTTATGCTACACAAGCAGCCAAATAGAATTTTAACTTAGGAATGACTTTTGAGTTAACTACTACAACCCTATCTCATTTGTGGGCTAGTCAAAATATAACAATTAGGCAAAAAATAATTCCTGCTTTTATCACCAATGGTTTCCCGAACATATTAAATTAGGCTAATGATTTGAAGGATAGTTGTTACTGCAAGTTCTGTATACAGTGTGCTGTATTAACCCTAAAAAAAAAAGGGCACAAAAGTAAATTTATTTTACTCATTTTATATAGCGCCATTAACGCCACAGCGCTTTACAAACAACATTATCAGCACTGTCGCCACTTGGGCTCACAATCTAGAATCCCTAACAGTATCTGTGTAGTGTAGGAGGAAACCGAAGAACCCGGAAGAAACCCACACAAACAAGGGAAGAACATACAATCTCCTTGCAGATGTTGTCCTTGGGTTAAAAAAGAAAAAAAGCAGGGTTTCACACACAAGCATGTCCACATTTCATATGACTTTTTGTAATGGAGATTATTTTACATTCTCGCTTCTGGTTTCATATATAAAACAATGTAGGTCAAGAATGATCAAAGTTCTCCAGGTTGCTTTAAGAGTCTCGTCCGCTATGCGGTCCTCCATTACTCATGAGAACCGTTTCTTCACTTGTTGGGAGATTTCAGAATTTGTATGCAAATTTTATGAAAGGTTAAGACTATGGGCCCATGTAGCGTTTTAAAACACACAATGAAAACCGGACTCCTTCCCAGAAATCGCGCGTTTTTTTCCCGCACGATTTTACCGCGATTCTGTTCGCGATTTTGCCGCGATTTTCTCAAGCACTTTCCAAGCGATTTGAAGCATCACTTGGAAAATGAATGACAGGTTGGTCACACTCGTCAAACATAGTGTTTGACAAATGTGACCAGGTTTTTACTATTGAGGCCGCCCATGCGGCATCAATAGTAAAAGATAAAATGTTAAAAATGATAAAAAAAAATAAAAAATCGGGGTATATTTACCTTCCGACGTCCCGCGCTGCCATCCCAGGCCTCAGCGTTCCCAGCGATGCCTTGCGAGACCTGTGATGACGTAGTCTCGCGTTGCTATAGTGATCTCACGAGACCGCTAGAGTCACGCGAGACTACGTCATTACAGGACCTTGCCGCAAGGCATTACTGGGAACGCTGAGGCCGGGAATGCAGCGCGGGACGTCGGAAGGTAAATATACCCCTATTTTTTATTCTTTTTTTTACAGGGGTATGGTACCCAGGGCCTGGAGGACAGACTCCTCTCCTCCACACCATGGGTACCAACCGCACATGAGACGCTTAACTTCCCGCATGGTGGGCATAGCCACATGCGGGAAGCGATTCTCATGCATTCCTATGGGTGCGGAATCGCGGCAATTCTTTGCGATTCCGCACAAAAGAATGATTATGCTGCGATTTTTTTCCGCGATGCGATTCCGCCGCGGAAAAAAGCGCAGCATTAGCACAGCATGTGCGGAATGCCATAGGAATGCATGGGGTGCGTCATGTACAAGATTTTTAAAAGTTTTCGCAGCACTTTTGCGCCAAAAATCGCGGCAAAAACGCTTAAAAATCGCATCGTGGGCACACAGCCTAAAAGGGATTTAATGAGACAGACATGTCAGGAAAACTGACAGGTCATATTCAACAGTGGTGCTCGATGTGTAAAACTCAGTATCTACAGTTTTGTTGAGAGAAGCCACCATAAGACACACAATTACAATAAAAGGGAGTAACATAGGATTTAATGTCATCATTTAGTTTTTGTTTATCTCCTTTTATTTCATTGGGTTTAGGGTGATAGGAATGGGCTGGATATAAAAACACAAAACTTTTTTTTAGATTGTCCAAAAAAATAAAAATAAAAAAAATCTGCAAACATGTGGTAGGCTGTGCGTTGCTAATCAACTCCTGTACTTTGGAATTAGCAGACATTTGCAGACACTTCCTATATGTTTGCAATATTCCTAGACCATGATGTCATATCCCATTTTCTCATTGTTCTATTCCGCTACTATCTGTATACAATTTATTTTCAGACGTCTGATTAGATATTAGGTGCTTTCCAATATAACTCACAGCTGCTTGACTAACTTCTCAGAATCAAATATTTCAGAACGTTTCATGCCTTTTAAATATGATTAATGGGAATCTGACTGAGGGAATTCACACCCCAAACTATGTGTGCATGTAGCTCTTTACAAGTCAAGTTCAGCAATACCAATACATGACCAATCTGTCCCTCCATGACTGAGAAATCAGTGTTTGAGTGCTGCCTACTCCTGCTTGACCAACTTTTTTTTCCTGATGTGACAGCATAAAGGCTGAAAGTCAAGCAGAAGGTGACGCTGGGCGGGGAACAGAGCTGGAGTGACAAAGGCTTCAGAGCTACAATAGTCTTCAGCCTCATTTGCATATCAATTCAAACACCGATTTCTCAGTAATGGAGGAACAGATTGGCCATGTAAAGGTAATGGTGGACTTACCTTTGAAAGAGCTACATGTACATATAATTTGGGGTGTGAAATCCTGTGAATCAGCAATTGAGAAAATCATAAAACAAAACTTTTAGTAAAATAAAGGCTACCACAAGATATAGTGAAAATAAAACACACTAAATCTAATTGTCACAGACCATAACAGAGCGTGTCTGTATAAGTCTCAGAAACAGATCACACACCGTATATACATCTGACTATTCCAAGTCCAAAGTTTGAGAGGACTGGACAGAGTACAATTGGTCCACGGTACTGGAACTTAAGACCAAAATCTAGCAAAGAACAGTTTCCTTGTTAGAGGTAATGCATTGAAACAATTTTCTATAAAGAAAAGAAAGAAAAAAACCCTCTGCCCTGTTTAGGTTATCAAGGAAATTGCCTGTTCATGCATATCAAAGAGACGTCATATACAAAATCCACAAACATAGTTATAAAAAATGGACTGATCTCACCACGTGCATATGGAAGACATCCCCAGTCAAATGTCCCATCAAAGTCCTGTTAGGTCAGGAAAAGAAGAGCATTCACCCTAATCAAGCCCTGTCAGAGCTACACAAAATCCTGACCCCCATGACTCCCGCCCTAACAAGTGCAGTCCACATCTGACCCTTGAAATAGAAGCCCTATTATGTCCCTGTGCATCCCGACGCGTTTCGTCAGTAAGTGACTCTTCAGGGGACCTATTAGCACTTGATGGGCATACTAAACAGAACAACTGTATGGGCTGCCTCCTAAGATGACAATGGAGGCAGCCCATACATTGTCATCTTACTAGGATCTTAGTAACAAAACATGCTGTTTCAGCAAATGTTGTACTAACTTTGGATTTATGTTTTTTTTGTAAAAATGTTTTCATGTAGCCACTAGGCGCTACCATCTTGATTTGCAGATCTGTGAAGGCTGTCCCTGGACATAGTGTCGGGAACCAACCACTGTCTTCTATCTCTAACATTGCAGCTTCATTAGCAGTGAACTCAGCACGCCCCTGTGGGATGCACAATTCACTGCTGTAGGCGTGGCTGGGCGCCATTTTACTGTAGCCCAGTGCTATCTGCTGAGCTCCACTTATCCTCTATCACATGACCACTTGTGGCATAACAGGTCCTGTGTTGTGAGGAGAGGCTGTAGATATGGAGAAGGTGGACAGCAGAGGATGGAGAGTGGTGAGTGCTGGTGACTTGCCTCTATGCTCCTCTGTCATGCTTACTCCAGGCTCTGCACTGTGCTTCCTGCTCCAACTCCACTGTCCTTTTGCTCTGTCTCTGCCTCCCGACTCACACACAGCCCCCAGTGATCTCCAGTAATCTGAAACCTTCGCTTTTAGCACAGCTTTTATGGCTGCCTGAGGACAGTGACATACACAGCCCATAGTCTAGTGTATTGTTTGGGGGGGGGGGGGGGCAGTTTCACCGGTGTGGGCATATCTGTAATCCTATCCTGTGTGATACTGACTGCTCAGCCATGTATCTAATCCCATCCTGTGTGATAGTCTGCTGATCCGTGTGTCAAATCCTCTCCTGTGTGATACTGACTGCTGAGCTGTGTATCTAATCCTATCCTGTGTGATACTGACTGCTGAGCCATGTATCTAATCCTATCCTGTGTGATACCATCTGCTGAGGCGTGTATCTAATCCTATCCTGTGTGATACCGTCTGCTGAGGCGTGTATCTAACCCTATCCTGTGTGATACCGACTGCTGAGCCGTGTATCTAACCCTATCCTGTGTGATACCGATTGCTGAGCCGTGTATCTAACCCTAGACTGTGTGATACTGATTGCCGAGCCGTCTATCTAATCCTATCCTGTGTGATACTGTCTGCTGAGCCGTGTATCTAATCCTATTCTGTGTGATACTGTCTGCTGAGCCGTGTATCTAATCCTATCCCGTGTGATACTGCTCTCCTGAAATACTCTGTGCTGCTGTCACCCTGCTGGTATTATGTGTGAACTACATGGCGGTATTATGTGTGAACTACATGTCGGTATTATGTGTGAACTACATGGCGATATTATGTGTGAACTACATGGCGGTATTATGTGTGAACTACATGGTGGTATTATGTGTGAACTACATGGCGGTATTATGTGTGAACTACATGGCAGCATTATCTGCAGAAAGGGGACCCATTCTAGGATGGTTCTGGCTGAGCACCTGCACACAGGTCTGGGGTAATAGAGGGGGCAGCATGCCCTCCAGTTAGGCGCAGTCAGGGGTGGGCTGCTGAGGCAGCTGAAGAGAGGGGTCTCATTTTTATCGTTCTGTATGGCTCCATTTCCCCCTAGCCTGCTTCCCAGCGTCATCCCGGACGGCGCCTGTCGCCTCGCTTTCACACATCGCCAGGACAGGATGGAGAAGACAGGATCTGTGGCGGGGAATGGGGTCTTTGCATGCAAAGTCTGGATCAGAACAGGTCATCAATCAGCAGAAATGTTTCCTGGATTTCTGTGGAGCAAACAAGAAGACGGTCCATCCATGTGTATAAAACACAGCACTCTATGTACAATCCCTGGCCGCTCCACGCACCGAACAGGGTGCCCCCCATAGACCAGCACACTGCTCTCCTGAAATACTCTGTGCTGCTGTCACCCTGCTCCCAGAATCCTTGCTGCCTGCCATCCTTGGTGACTGTCTACTTGTCAGTAACTTTGAAGTCACCATCAAAATGGCTGCTCACTGTGTTGTTAAGGCTATGTACCCACGTATGCAGAAAATTCCTGACTGAAAACCAGACTCCTTCCCAGAAAATGCGCATTTTTTGCATAAAAACACATTTTTTATGCGCTTTTTTCCGGAGCATCCCCAGTCTCAGTAAATAGTTAGAAATGCGGATTTTTCCACGAAATTAATGAGCATGATGCGTTTACCGCGATGCAATTTTTTTCCACGAATATGCACAAAAAATGCAGAATTCATTCATGAAAATGAATGGGATGCTTCTTTTAAGCGTTCTTTTAGGAGTTTTTGCCGATAAAAATGCTTAGAAAACCGCAAAAAAAAAAACCGCTTACGTGTGCCCACACCCTCAATGTCATCCTCTCTTATCTCTTAACAAACACCCAGAAGGGGAGGAGAGGAGTGACATCACACACGTCAGCAGACTCTGCCCATAATTACTGCAGGGCAGTAATGTGAGCTAGTTGTACACTAGGTTTTTGTGTCAAATTTCAGTAGCTGCTCCCCCTAGTGTTAACAAGTGGAAATGCCAAACTTTTTAAAATTATTTTTCATAATTTTACAAAATTAAAAATAATATTTAAGAAAATGTAAACATTAATTCTTCACATTTTTTCAATTGCTGAAAAAAATTTCACCTTCCCTTTAAAGTAAAAAGGCCCATATCTCTCTAACAGTATGGTGTATTTAAAACAAAAAAGAATAAAAAGCAGAATACTCAGAGGATCAGTGGGATTAAAACAGGAAAAAAACTGAGCACTTTTGAAGTCAGATCACCTTTAGGTGGGAGTTCAAGTACATATCACAAAATTGGATTCTGGCATCAAAGCTATGGATATGGACACAGCTCAGAACAGAAAACAGGACTATGCCATCACACGACTTGAGAGTGAAGTTGTGCATGGAGATTTTGGCTGTAGTAATTATTTACTGTTTAAATTATCTTTTCATCTGATAATATCACAAGCAAGTAGTAGTAGTAGTGGCAGTAGCAAACTTTATACCAGACAGAATATGCATACATCTAGACCAATACTAGGAGACAAAAAGAAAAAAAAAAGTGACGAGGCAGAGAATCAAAACTAGGAATGTTTTCTATTCAAATTGTCTGAAAACTAAAGAAACCAGAAACATCAAAACTGAGAAAAGACATACTAATGACACCTGGGACGTGCACATAGCCTAATGAAAGCAGCCAGCTACATAAACAGCTCAATATTACCAAAAGAAATGGTGCGATAGTCATATTAGTCTGGTCTGGAAACTGATCGGTGTCTGAAAGGTTTGATCACCAACCTTTTTCTCTTGCAAGTGTGCAGTTTCTGCAGCAGTAAAAGACACAACCTAATACATGTGGTGCAGATCTGCCCTCTAGAGGTAATAAAGGCATCTTGCTATCTTTATTTTGAAGGAGATTACATTTCCTATGTTATGTGGCAGGTAAAACACTTACAGTACGTTTGAATGTCCAATAAAAACATTTTTGATTTGTGTCTTTTTGCACATGAAAAGTTTAAGGGTATGTGCACACCGTCTTTTTCATACATAAAAAGCACCACAAAAATTTTTTTTCAACACTGTGCACAGCAATGTAAGACAACATTGCTATGCACAGGTTCAGTCTTGCGTCACTTCTTTTAACCACTTCAGGGTTTGGAAACCTGAAAGTGGTTAAAAGAAAGAACATGTTCATTCTTTGAGCGGCTTAGTTTAGAAACTGCCCGGCTTACAAATTTGAAGCTACGAAGCAAAAATGCCGATAACAGAGCTGCCACAAAAACAACGGCAAGACCAGCAGCAAAGCCACTTCAGGACAAAGACTGGTGTTTCTCTCAAGTGGTTTCACCTTGGAAAAAGCTTGGCCGGTGCACATACCCTAGTAGAGAGGAGCAAAAAGACTTGCAATACCCTGGTCCTGCATCCATTTTGGTGCTCCATTGAAGTCAGACTGTGGCAGGGTCACCTTCTTCATTCCACATTAAAAACACCGCCACACTTGCCGGGAGCCCCTTGTGATTACTATGCTCCTGCGATGCCACGGTGCAGAACACCTCACATGAGACCAAGTCCCTATGCCTCACACGACATGATGTCGCAGGGCCATAGTAATAGCAAAATGCGCCAGCATTACAGAGCAAGCCAAGATGTTCGCATTGCCTCGGTTGGATGTCGGCTTTTGAGTTTTAGCCCACATTAAAAATGGAAAGTACATGAAGCTTCAGATGGCATCCCAGAATTTGCAAATAGCAGCAAAAACTTTGTCTCGTTGCCAATTGCAATTAGCCTAGTTTGTTTTCTACGGAAGTAACTTTTTCACATAGAGTTGCTGTTCTTTGACCTCTGGATGCCAATCTGAAAGCCAAAACACTCAAGCTTCACTCTTTATTTTATTCTGCATATTGGTTCCCTCGTCAAAGCTACGGCGAAACACGAGTTGGGCACAATCTCTCTGCAAGGGGCCTGTACCTACTTCATAACTAGGTACTGTGTTATTACCATCAAAATACTGATTATATATTTACTGATAATATCAAGTGTTCTATCATTGATTTATTAAGAAATATGGTACATCCCATCGTGCCTTTATAATTTAAGCTTTGTAATATTTTCCCTTAAACTTTTATTTGCATGTCGCATATGAATATATTAAATATCTGCTGTTGTATGTCTTATTTATAGGTTATATATACACCATTAGAGAATACATTTAACACTTTTCCTATAACATCTAAGAATATATGTGCCAAGTCCACAATAAATAATCCTCAGAATGAAAAGTAAAAAGCAAAAATAAAATATGTCCTAGTGATAGTACAGTGTAGTCAGTTTTCAAGCAGTAAGTGGTTAACACCTATTTAAAACATGCTGATCTTTGTTCATAAAGAGAAAAGGAGGCTGCACAACTCAGACAATTACTGTATGTAAAGCATAGAAGTGCAAGTGGGCCATTGCTTAAACATCGGGTAGCTTTCACGATAGTAGCTGCAGTTTCCGTTCCCAATTAATCATTAGTTTCGGTTTGAGTAGATATTTTTGCCATTAAGCAAACTCATCAACTCCATTTTAATTCTTGGTACCTTGTAACAATGTATTAAGTTGTCCAACGGTAAACTGCAGTTCTTAATGGGTAGAAAGGGAGTCCTTTTGAGCCAGGAATAGAGGTTACTAAGGAGCCTTATTTCCAAGTACTAAGTTTTATTTCCAATACAAAAAACTGATGAAGTATCAATAAGTAACTCAATAAACAGTAGGTCTGGGGCAAAGTAATTTGGTGCCATAGGCAGATGAAGTCAATGGCACCCCCCCCCCCCCACTTAAAGCAAAGGAATGGCTCAGACTAACGGTACTGTCACACTTAGCGATGTACCAGCGATCCCGACCAGCGATATGACGCGGTCAGGATCGCTGGTACATCGCTAAGTGGTCACTAGTGAGCTGCCACACAGGCAGATCTCACCAGCGACATCGCAGGGGACGGGGGTCGCTACTTACCTGTCACACTAGGCGATCCTGCATCCTCCCGCCCGGCAACACGCTCGTCTCTCCACAGGAAGCGCCGCAGGAAGCCGACGACGAGAAACAGTCCTGGACGTTCTCGCGCGATCAGCGATAACCAGCGGGGGAGCGGGTTGTAGGCAAGTATCACACATAGCGATATCGCTAGTAATATCGCTATAACGTCACAGGTTATAGCGATATTGCTAGCGATATCGCTTAGTGTGACATGCCCTTAAGGCAACAGGACCCCAAATGCACATTCCCCCTTCAACGTCAATGGGTTAGGTAGCAAACTCTGATGGCCACTGGAATGGTTACCTTTTTCACAAAAAAGGTTATCAAAAGTAAAGAAAAAAAGTAAACAAATGTGGTGTACTTTAGGGATGTGAATTAACAGGGAGTGCATTTTCAAAGTTAGATACCGTATATACTTGAGTATAAGCCGACCCGAGTATAAGCCGACCCCCCTAATTTTGCCACAAAAAACTGGGAAAACTTATTGATTCGAATATAAGCCTAGGGTGGGAAATGCTCCATAGATTATTCCCCCATATGCTGACAACATAAGAAGCTCCTTAGATTATTCCCCCATATGCTGCCCCCATAAGAAGCTCCTTAGATTATTCCCCCATATGCTGACAACATAAGAAGCTCCTTAGATTATTCCCCCTTATGCTGCCCCCATAAGAAGCTCCTTAGATTATTCCCCCTTATGCTGCCCCCATAAGAAGCTCCTTAGATTATTCCCCCATATGCTGCCCCCATAAGAAGCTCCTTAGATTATGCCCCCATATGCTGCCCCCATAAGAAGCTCCATAGATGATTCCCCCATGTGCTGCCGCTGCTGCTGAATGTAAAAATAAAAAAAAGACATACTCACCTCTCCGTCGCTGGGTGTCACATTCTCACCTGTCCTGCGTCCATGGCTGCTCACCGCTATCTGCCACGTCATCAGCCAGTGAAGTTCAGACAGCAGGGGGCGCGGCGCACACTAACCACGTCACCGCGCCCTCTGCTGTCTGAAGTCACTGACCGATGGCAGACAGCAGCAAGCAGCCATGGACGCAGGACAGGTGAGTATCGCTATACTTACCTGTCCTGACGCTGTGTCTTGAGCCCCCAGCTTCTCCGTGCTCTTTTTTCCTGCGTTCAGCGGTCATGTGATACCACTCATTAAAACTCATGAATATGCGCATATTCATGAGTTTTAATGAGCGGCACCACGTGACCGCTGAAGGCAGGAAGAGAGAGCACGGGGAGAAGCTGGGGGCTCAAGAGACAGCGTCAGGACGGGTAAGTATGACCTGACACCCCCGCTCCCCCTCCCCCTCCGACCCCCCGGTGTATATGACTCGAATATAAGCCGAGAGGAAGACTTTCAGCCCAAAAAATTGGGCTGAAAATCTCGGCTTATATTCGAGTATATACGGTACCTAACAGAATAAATGTTTTTTTCTGACCATTTACAAAATAAAGGTGAAAAAAATTGCGATATTCATGCCCGACATCCTATATTTTAAATGTAGAACCCAAGGGTAGTTATGGAAACTAATAAAGCGTAACTATAATCGTGGCTGTTTGGTTTCAATTAAGGTATCAGCCATTTGGCAAATACACTAATGGAATATAAACAGACCTCCATTATAATTAAAGCGATATGTCTGATGGGTTTTGTGTCCATCATGTGTTCAATTCAGCCTGCACAAAACTGATGGTGGTTCTGGTGATGCATTCATGTAGTGATGAGGATTCTGGTGATCTATTAATCACCAAAACAATCATTGGTAGGTGAATACGAAGCCAAAATCATCATGAGTACATAATTAGAGCACCAGGTATTAACAGCCATCAGACTATGGACAGGAACCACAGTACTGATGAGAATTAGTCAGTATCACAAATAAACCTTTACATCCATATACCTTATAGACTACATCTTAAAGTTGTCTCTTTTGATCTCCATTTTGTCTAGATGCCATGATGACTTTTCACATCCACAGTTGTTCTCTGCAGACCTCCCTCGTCTCCTTGTTTTTGAAGCACATCCCAATCACAGTGCCCTTAAAAATAATAGTGTAATCAAAATGCCCTTTGCATAAAAATATCTGTCCACATTATGACCCTAAATAAGCCTCCTATGTTATACGACTTCCATACCATCTGCCATTATCAGCTATAACTGTCACCATCCACCCATATGAACCACGCGGCCTATACCATGGCTGTCCCCTCTCTAATTTTACATTTTCAATATTTCCACACTGTACCCCCAACCATGCTAACCCGTCTCCATATTGTACCTTCATTTCAAGCTGTCCTCTCTTCATATTCCTTCTGTAGCCCTTTTCACACTATGCCCTCATACTGCCCACCATGCTGCCCTCTTCAAACCGTAACCACTCCTCACTTGGTCCCCCCCTACACAGTATGATGATTACCACAGATGCCCATACGGTATGATATCCACTACAACACCCAATATATAGTATGGTCACTACTACGGCCCCCCCCCCCATATATAGCATAATGTCAACCAGCATCGGACTGGAGTTCCTTTTGGCCCGCCAGAGAAAAATCAATAATTTTTGGTGCCCACCATCATACCTTCCAACTTTTAAAGGTAAAGAGGGACAAAGGCTGCAGCAAATTTTAGGCCACACCCGAACACACCCATTTCAAAACTAGTCACACCCATGTCCACGCCCCAACTGCACCCATTTAGCACTGCTGATCACACTGACTGGTACTGAGGGCACAGTGGCTGGTACTGAGGGCCCACTGACTTGTACTGAGGAAAAAGAAAGAACAGAGAAAGGACAGAGAAAGAAAGGAGAGAAAGAAAGAATTGAGAGAGATAGGGGGAAAGAAAGAAAAATAGATAGAAAAATAGAACAGAGAGGGAGAGAGAAAGAACAGAGAAAGAAGAAGACAGAGAAAGAAAAAGGGGAAAGACAGAGCGAAAGAAAGAACAGAGCAAAAGAAAGAACAGAGCGCGAAACAAAGAAAGAACAGAGAGAAAAAGAAAGAACAGAAAGAAAGAGGGGAAAGAAATAAAGAACAGAGAAAGAAAGAAAGAGGGGAAAAAGTAAGTACAGAGAAAAAAAGGACAGAAAGAAAGGACAGAAAAAAAAGAATGGACAAAGAAAGGTCAAAGAAAGAAAGGACAGAGAGAAAGAAAGGGGAAAGAAAGAATAAACACACAGAGTTAGAAAGAAAGAAGAGAAAGAAAGAACAGAGAAAGAAAGAGGGGAAAGGAAGAACAAAGAGAAAGAACAGAGAAAGATAGGGGAAGAAAGAAAGGGGAAAGAAAGAACAGAGAGAGAAAGAAAGAAAGAAAGAAAGAACAGAGAAAGAAAGAAAGAACAGAGAAAGAAAGAAAGAAAGAAAGAAAGAACAGAGCGCGAAACAAAGAAAGAACAGAGAGAAAAAGAAAGAACAGAAAGAAAGAGGGGAAAGAAATAAAGAACAGAGAAAGAAAGAAAGAGGGGAAAAAGAAAGTACAGAGAAAGAAAGGACAGAAAGAAAGGACAGAAAAAAAAGAATGGACAAAGAAAGGTCAAAGAAAGAAAGGACAGAGAGAAAGAAAGGGGAAAGAAAGAATAAACACAGAGTGAGAAAGAAAGAAGAGAAAGAAAGAACAGAGAAAGAAAGAGGGGGAAAGGAAGAACAAAGAGAAAGAACAGAGAAAGATAGGGGAAGAAAGAAAGAGGAAAGAAAGAACAGAGAAAGAAAGAAAGAACAGAGAAAGAAAGAAAGAAAGAACAGAGAAAGAAAGAAAGAAAGAAAGAAAGAACAGAGAAAGAAAGAAAGAACAGAGAAAGAAAGAAAGAAAGAACAGAGAAAGAAAGAAAAAGAACAGAGAAAGAAAGAAAGAAAGAAAGAACAGAGAAAGAAAGAACAGAGAAAGAAAGAAAGAACAGAGAAAGAAAGAAAGAAAGAAAGAAAGAAAGAAAGAACAGAGAAAGAAAGAACAGAGAAAGAAAGAAAGAAAGAACAGAGAAAGAAAGAAAGAAAGAAAGAAAGAACAGAGAAAGAAAGAACAGAGAAAGAAAGAAAGAACAGAGAAAGAAAGAAAGAACAGAGAAAGAAAGAAAGAACAGAGAAAGAAAGAAAGAACAGAGAGAGAGAAAGAGAGAAAGAAAGATTAGAAAGGGAAACAAAGGACAGAGAAAGATACAGAGAAAGAAAGAAAAGAGAAAAAGCAAGCTTAGAAAGGGAAAGAAAGAACACAGAAAAACAGAGAGAGAAAGCAACAGAGAAAAAAAGAAAGAACAGAGAAAGAAATAAAGATTAGAGGAGGAAAGAAAACAGAGAGAAAGAACAGAGACAGAAAGAACAGAGAGAGAAAGAAAGATTCTATAAAGATACTATAGCAGCCCGGCTCCCCTTGTAGTGCCCACCTGAGCCTCCCGATGCAGGCCATATCATGATCCGCTTACATAGCCGACATCCCCGATTCCAAAGCGATCCCCCGCTGTCCGCTCTGTCGGAGGAGGACACAGTGATGGATCTGAAGCATTCCCTGAAGTGCCTCCATGGTTCCGTCACAATCTCCTCCTGAAATTACCTAATTTCAGGTCAGCTTCCAGCACGTCACTTACGATGGAACGTTACGTGCGAGATTTAAAGTGCTCCTTGGGGCATCCGCCGTGTACTCCCGTGTCCGCGGGAAAAGTAAGCTCTCGGCAGGGACAGCGGGGCAGACTCTCAAAATCAGGACTGTCCCGCTGGATCCGGGACGGTTGGGAGGTATGAATGCTCCCCCACCATACACCTCGTACACACGCGGCTCCGCTACATCCACCCTGTAAACCCCTCCTGACCCCACACACAAAATGTCCCCTCATCCAGCACCATGACAACCAGCACAGCAGAGTCCTGCATACACAGAGGACCCAGATCATGTGACCCCTGACTCCTCCCCTCCTGTGACCTCACCACAGTTCCTGTTCGCACAGAACAGCACAGCGACGTCATTGCTGGGATTTATAGGATGATGTGGAAATGGCTAGCACAGTGCTGTCAGCTGGATGAGGGGAATTTGCACCTAGAGGTGTGCCCAGGCAAGATATGTAAAGTGTGCACCACTAGGTGCACACTATTGACATGCAGGGCAGGGACTAATGAAGGAGGCAGGAGCTGGGGCCCACCGTAGGATGCTCCGGTATCCCGGGGCCTCAGTCCGACCCTGATGTCAACCACAGATCCCCAATAATAGTATGGTGTCCAAAACAGCCCCCATGTATACTACAATAATTCCCACACCACCTCATACATTATGCCCCATAAATAAACACAGATAACACCCTAAACAGTATGATATTCATAACGACTCCCTATCCAGTATGGTCACCACATTTCCCTGTATAATGACCTCCATAGACCCATATACAACATGGTCCCTTCCTTCACAGCCTCATTTCATGGCGCAAAACCACATCCTCTCGTTTCATAGATCCCGGCACAGCCCGTCCGCTTACTCCACCCCCATCCGCACAGCCCGTCCGCTTACTCCACCCCCATCCGCACAGCCCGTCCGCTTACTCCTCCCATTTGTGCACACGTCAGCTTATCACCCCCCCATTAGCACAGCCCCTTACCTCATTTTATCCACCCCCCATCAGCACAGCACCTCTCCTCATTTTAATTCCCCCTATCTGCACAGACCATTTTATTTCCCATTAGCACAGCCCCACCACTCATTTTATTCCCACCATCAACACAATAAAAAAAAAAAAAAAAACTCACACTTACCTATTCCAGACTCTCGTCTCCTCTAGGCAACATTTGGCGTGATGACGTCACTGCACAGGGACATCCAATGTCCCCCCCATGAATGCGCCTTCAACAAGGCGCAGGCTGGAAGCGGCTTTAGTCTTGCTGGATGACTGCTTCTCTGCTCCTGTCCCAGGCAGCGAAAACAGCAATTGCATTTGTGTATTTGCCAACGCAATTCAATGTAGGGAGGGAGCTACGGTCGGGGCGCATGAAGAGAAATGAGTGAGCTGTGTCAGTGAAGATGTCGGGTGACCGCAGGCATTCAGCATTTTTTTTTCTCCTTAGTGACCACCCCACCCTCCCTCAGGTAGGCAGGAGGTGGTGCCCCCGGCAGGTGCCTACCCTGTCTACCCCTCGTCCCGGCCCTGATACACAGTATATTATGCGGATAATGTGGATATCTTAGACTTGACATGTGAAAAGTGGAGGATCTTTTCTGGTCAAAAAATTAAAGGGAATCTGTCACCCTATTTTTCGAGTATCGGCTGCCGGCACCGCCATCAGGGGCTTATCTACAGCATTCGGTATTGCTGTAGATAAGCCTACAATGTAACCTGAAAGAGAAGAAAAATTAGTTAGATTATACTCACCCAGGTGACGTCCGGGTCCGGTCCGATGGGTGTCGCCGTCCCATCCTGCGCCTCCCATCTTCATACGATGCTGTCCTCGTCTTTTCTTCCTGTCGTGGCTCCTGCGCAGGTGCACTGCTCTGCCCTGTTGAGGGGAGAGCAGAGTCCTGCAGTGCGCAGGCGCCGGGAGAGGTTTGGCGCCTGCGCACTGCAGTATTCTGCTCTGCCATCAACAGGGCAGAGCAGTGCGCCTGCGCAGGAGCCATGACAGGCAGCAAAGAAGACGACGTCACCGTTAGAAGATGGGAGGCACCGGACCGCAACACCCATCAGACCAAGACCGGACCGCCCCCCCCGGTGAGTATAATATAGCTAATTTTTTTTCTTATCTTTCAGGCTACATCGGGGGCTTATCTATAGCATTACAGAATGCTGTAGCTAAGTCCTTGATGGCGGTGCCGGCAGCTGAAACTTGAAAAATGGGGAGACAGATTCCCTTTAAAATAATAAACTAATCCCTGAATAAAAAAAACTCATGACATACAGCACCTTTCTGATAGAAATGGTTGAATTGATCGGTGGAAGCCATAGCTGGGCAGATATGGATAAAAGTTCAGACAAGCAAGAGATGGACTGCTGAATGCTGCTAAATGTAGCACATATAGCCTCAAAGATGAAGTCCAGAATGGAGCACCAAAAAGCCTCTGAAAAGTACATGTTAATTTGTCTCTGGCTTATCACTTATCCTATCCAATTTCACTTTTGCTTAGGTAGTAGCCATTGCAAACTGAAAGCAAACCACAAGACCAGCAGTTTTGGAGATGCTTGGATTCTCTCCCCTTGCAATCATACAATAAATTTTATTTGCGGTACTTGTAAAAAGCCACATTAGTGTAAATGCCTAGAATAAATTGGTGTTGTACATCATAACTTCACTCTACGACTTCCAAGTTATCCGTTAGCACTCACGCAGTTGTTTGAGGCGTTATTGAAAACTTGTTGTAAATTAACACTTGCCTGATATATTCGAAAGGGTATATACCGAAAACCTCCTTCTTCTGGCAAATATTCCATAAGTTTCCGATTTATCGCCCAAAACTGGTCAAATTTATCTAGGATAAGAAAAAACAAATGCTTAGCTTTTACTCCTTGTGTAAATCTATTTTATTGCAAATATGCGAACATTACCACAGGCCTATCCGATGAAAATAAAGCGGTTTACATTATTAAAGTTTTGTAACTGTGATGCTCAGGCTGAGGATTCGGAGGAGATTCTTGAATCTCCAACTAAAGTATCTCCATCTATTAATAGAATGACTCAATTATATAGCTTACATCAGTCATATCTAACCCCATTACGACTTTTCAAAATGGGTTGTTTTCAGTCCTCGGAATGTTTGAGGTGTCATGCAATGGAAGCAAACTTTATACATATGGTGTGGGGATGCCCCATTGTCCTTTTATACTGCCCTGAAGTAATATCGTTGTTAACATCCTTAGTGAAAATTCCTGTTCCTCTTAGTCCGTTAGTTTGTTTATTCGGGGTGTTAAATGAGGAGAATTTGGGACACTTAAGATTTTTCTATGTGAGACACTTTTTAGCTAGGAAGGTGTTGGCGCTACGTTGGATGGGAGGGTCACATCCCTCTCTCTGAGCCTGGATTGACCTGGTAAACACGGTCATTCCATATGAGCGAACACTATCAAAACAGGGGCTGTATGGGGAAATTCGACAAAATCTGAGACAGATGGAATTCCTCTCATCTCACTATATCGGGGAGTGGAAGCTCGGTACCACCGTGACTGTTATAGTTGAAATACATTGAGATATACTGTATTTATGGCACCACAATTTTTTTATAATATTGTGTAATATACTAGGCAGCGTGTTAGGTATATACAGTTGTGGCCAAAAGTATTGACACCCCTGCAATTCTGTCAGATAATACTCAGTTTCTTCCTGAAAATGATTGCAAACAAATTCTTTGGTATTATCTTCATTTAATTTGTCTTAAATGAAAAAACACAAAAAGAGAATGAAGCAAAAAGCAAAACATTGATCATTTCACACAAACCTCCAAAAATGGGCCAGACAAAAGTATTGGCACCCTCAGCCTAATACTTAGTTGCCCAGCCTTTAGCCAAAATAACTGCGACCAACCGCTTCCGGTAACCATCAGTGAGTTTCTTACAATGCTCTGCTGGAATTTTAGACCATTCTTCTTTGGCAAACTGCTCCAGGTCCCTGATATTTGAAGGGTGCCTTCTCCAAACTGCCATTTTTAGATCTCTCCACAGGTGTTCTATGGGATTCAGGTCTGGACTCATTGCTGGCCACCTTAGAAATCTCCAGTGCTTTCTCTCAAACTATTTTCTAGTGCTTTTTGAACTGTGTTTTGGGTCATTGTCCTGCTGGAAAGACCCATGACCTCTGAGGGAGACCCAGCTTTCTCACACTGGGCCCTACATTATGCTGCAAAATTTGTTGGTAGTCTTCAGACTTCATAATGCCATGCACACAGTCAAGCAGTCCAGTGCCAGAGGCAGCAAAGAAACCCCAAAACATCAGGGAACCTCCGCCATGTTTGACTGTAGGGACCGTGTTCTTTTCTTTGAATGCCTCTTTTTTTCTCCTGTAAACTCTATGTTGATGCCTTTGCCCAAAAAGCTCTACTTTTGTCTCATCTGACCAGAGAACATTCTTCTAAAACGTTTTAGGCAAGTTTTGGCAAACTCCAGCCTGGCTTTTTTATGTCTCGGGGTAAGAAGTGGGGGTCTTCCTGGGTCTCCTACCATACAGTCTCTTTTCATTCAGACGCCGACGGATAGTACGGGTTGACACTGTTGTACCCTCGGACTGCAGGGCAGCTTGAACTTGTTTGGATGTTAAGGTACTGTCACACTTAGCGATGTACCAGCGATCCAGACCAGCGATATGACACGGTCAGGATCGCTGGTACATCGCTAAGTGGTCGCTAGTGAGCTGCCACACAGGCAGATCTCACCAGCGACATCACTGGGGACGGGGGTCGCTACTTACCTGTCACACTAGGCGATCCTGCGTCCTCCCGCCCGGCTCCACACGTCGCTCGTCCTCACAGCAGGAAGCCCCAGCAGGAAGCTGACGACGAGAAACAGTGCTGGACGTTCTCGCGCGATCAGCGATAAGCAGCGGGGGAGCCGGTCGGAGGTAAGTATCAGACACAGCGATATCGCTAGCAATATCGCTATAACGTTATAGCGATATTGCTAGCGATATCTCTTAGTGTGACATGCCCTTTAGTCGAGGTTCTTTATCCAACATCTGCACATCTTGCGTTGAAATCTCTTGTCAATTTTTCTTTTCCGTCCACATCTAGGGAGGTTAGCCACAGTGCCATGGGCTTTAAACTTCTTGATGACACTGCTCACGGTAGACACAGGAACATTCAGGTCTTTGGAGATGGACTTGTAGCCTTGAGATTGCTCATGCTTCCTCACAATTTGGTTTCTCAAGTCCTCAGACAGTTCTTTGGTCTTCTTTCTTTTCTCCATGCTCAATGTGGTACACACAAGGACACAGGACAGAGGTTGAGTCTACTTTAATCCATGTCAACTGGCTGCAAGTGTGATTTAGTTATTGTCAACACCTGTTAGGTGCCACAGGTAAGTTACAGGTGCTG
Source organism: Dendrobates tinctorius (assembly GCF_039654945.1). NCBI lineage: Eukaryota > Metazoa > Chordata > Amphibia > Anura > Dendrobatidae > Dendrobates > Dendrobates tinctorius. The sequence continues at coordinate 84,548,227 of NW_027361714.1, read as the reverse complement.
TTAACCCCTTCACGACCTTTGACGCCACGTAGGCGTCATGAAAAGTCATGCCAGAACGACCCATGACGCCTATGTGGCGTCATGACTTTAAAGCCCCCCTGCGGGTCGGGTGACCTAGGTCACTGAAAGGTCACCCGACCCGCAGATACAGGGGGCTTTGTTCTTCGCCAGAGGAGGCGTGGCCTCGCCCCCACGTGGCTACGATCGCTCTGATTGGCTGTTAAAAGTGAAACAGCCAATCAGAGCGATAGTAATATTTCATCAATGAAAATTGATGAAATATTACAATCCAGCCATGGCCGATGCTGCTGTAGCATGGGACATGGCTGGAGACACCGATTCCACCCCCCCACCGGCGATCGCCCCCCCCCCCGCAACTGAATGACAGCGGCGATCTGCTGCCGCTGTCATCATCTGCCCCCCTCCCATTCCCTCTGCTCCCCGCCAGCTTCCGATAACCCCCTCTCACCTCCCCCGACACCTTCTAAGTCCCCCTGTCGCTCCCGGTGTCCGGCGGGTCCGGTTCATGGGCGCCGCCATCTTGGAAAATGACGGGCGCATGCGCAGTGCGCCCGCCCACAGTGATCAAAATGAAAGAAAAAGTAAATAAAGCCCCCGATTATCACCCCCATAGGTAGGCACAACTAATAAAGTAAAGAAAATATTTTTATTTTTCCATTAGGGTTAGGGTTGAAAAGAGGGTGAGGGTTAGGGTTGAAAAGAGGGTGAGGGTTAGGGTTGAAAAGAGGGTGAGGGTTAGGGTTGGAATTAGGGTTAGGGTTGGAATTAGGGTTAGGGTTGGAATTAGGGTTAGAATTAGGGTTAGGGTTGGAATTAGGGTTAGCGTTGGAACTAGGGTTAGGTTTGTGGTTAGGGATGTGTTAGGGTTAGGGATGTGTTAGGGCTAGGGCTGTGGTTAAGGGTGTGTTGGGGTTAGGGTTGGAGTTAGAATTGAGGGGTTTCCACTGTTTAGGCACATCAGGGGGTCTCCAAACGCGACATGGTGCAACCATTGATTCCAGCCAATTTTGCGTTCAAAAAGTCAAACGGTGCACCCTCCCTTCCAAGCCCTGACATGTGCCCAAACAGTGGTTTACCCCAACATATGGGGTATCAGCGTACTCAGGAAAAATTGCACAACAACTTTTGGGGACTAATTTCTCGTGTTACCCTTGGGAAAATAAAAAATTGGGGGCTAAAAAATGATTTTTGTGGAAAAAAATGATTTTTTCATTTTCACATCTCTGCATTCTAAACTTCTGTGAAGCACTTGGGGGTTCAAAGTGCTCACAACACATCTTACATACGTTCCTTGGAAGGTCTAGTTTCCAAAATGGGGTCACTTGTGGGGGGTTTCCACTGTTTAGGCACATCAGGGGCTCTGCAAACGTAATGACGACCGCAGACTATTCCATCAAAGTCTGCATTTCAAAACGTCACTACTTCCATTCCGAGCCCTGACGTGTGCCCAAACAATGGTTCCCCCTCACATATGGGGTACCAGCGTACTCAGGACAAACTGTACAACAACTTTCGGGGTCCAATTTCTCCTGTTACCCTTGTGAAAATAAAAATTTGCGAGCTAATAAATCATTTTTTGAGGAAAAAAAAAATTGTTTTTTATTTTCATGGCTCTGCGTTATAAACTTCTGTGAAGCACTTGGGGGTTCAAGGTGCTCACCACACATCTAGATAAGTTCCTTGGGGGGTCTAGTTTCCAAAATGAGGTCACATGCGGGGAGTTTCTACTGTTTAGGCACACAGGGGCTCTGCAAATGTAACATGACACCCTCAGACCATGCCATCAAAGTCAGCATTTCAAAATGTCACTACCTCCCTGCTGAGCCCTGACGTGTGCCCAAACAGTGGTCCCCCCCCACATATGGGGTACCACTGTACTCAGGACTAACTGTACAACAACTTTTGGGGTCCAATTTATCCTGGTACCCCTGTGAAAATAAAAAATTGAGGACTAAAAATATTTTTAAGAAAAAAAAATATTTATTTTCACGGCTCTACGTTATGAACTTCTGCGAAGCACCTGGGGGTTCAAAGTGCTCACTATGCATCTAGATAAGTTCCTTAGGAGGTCTAGTTTCCATAATGGGGTCATTTGTGGGGGAGCTCCAAAGTTTAGGCACACAGGGGCTCTCCAAACACGACATGGTGTCCGCTAACGATTGGAGCTAATTTTCATTTCAAAAAGTCAAATGGCACTCCTTCCCTTCTGAGCCCTGCCGTGCGCCCAAACAGTAGCTCCTCCCCACATATGGGGTACCAGCGTACTCAGGACAAACTGGACAACAACTTTTGTGGTCCAATTTCTCCTGTTACCTTTGTGAAAATAAAAAATAGCGTGCTAAAAATCATTTGAAGAAAAAAAATTATTTTTTATTTTCACTGCTCTACGTTATAAACTTTTGTGAAGCACTTGGGGGTTCAAAGTGCTCCCTACACATCTAGATAAGTTCCTTAAGGGGTCTAGTTTCCAAAATGGTGTCACTTGTGGGGGAGCTCCAATGTTTAGGTACACAGGGGCTCTCCAAACGCGACATGGTGTCCGATAACGATTGGAGCGAATTTTCCATTCAAAAAGTCAAATGGTGCTCCTTCCCTTCCGGGCACTGCCGTGCGCCCAAACAGTGGTTTATGACCACATATGAGGTATTGGAGTACTCAGGAGAAATTGTCCAACAAATTTTAGGATCCATTTTATCCTGTTGCCCACGTGAAAATGAAAAAACTGAGGCTAAAAGATAATTTTTGTGAAAAAAAAGTACTTTTCTTTTTACGGATCAATTTGTGAAGCACCTGGGGGGTTCAAAGTGATCACTATGCATCTAGATAAGTTTCTTGGGGGGTCTAGTTTCCAAAATGGGGTCACTTGTGGGGAAGCTCCAGTGCTTAGGCGCACAGCGACTCTCCAAACGCGACATGGCAAGCGCTAAATATTCCACCATATTTTCCATTCAAAAAGTCAAATGTGCTCCTTCCCTTCCGAGCCCTGCCGTGCGCCCAAACAGTGGTTTATGACCACATATGAGGTATCGGTGTACTCAGGAGAAATTGCCCAACAAATTTTAGGATCCATTTTATCCTGTAGCCCATGTGAAAATCAAAAAAATTAATGATAAAAGAAAATTTGTGGTGCAAAAAATAAAATGTCCATTTTTTCCTTCCAGGTTGCTTTAGTTCCTGTGAAGCACCTGAAGGGTTAATAATCTCCTAGAATGTAGTTTTGAGTAGCTTGAGGGGTGCAGTTTTTAGAATGGTGTCACTTTGGGGTATTTTCTGCCATATAGACCCCTCAAAGTGACTTCAAATATGATGTGGTCCCTAAAAAAAATGGTTTTGTAAATATTGTTGTAAAAATGAGAAATCGCTGGTCAACTTTTAACCCTTATAACTTCCTAACAAAAAAAAATTGTTTCCAAAATTGTGCTGATGTAAAGTAGACATGTGGGAAATGTTATTTAGTAACTATTTTGTGTCACATCACTCTCTGGTTTAACAGAATAAAAATGCAAAATTTGAAAATTGCGAAATTTTCAAAATTTTCGCCAAATTTCTGTTTTTTTCACAAATAAACGCAAAAATTATCGACCTAAGTTTACCACTAACATGAAGCCCAATATGTCACGAAAAAAACAATCTCAGAATCGCTAAGATGCGTTCGTGAGTTACTACCTCATAAAGGGACACTGGTCAGAATTGCAAAAAATGGCCAGGTCATTAAGGTCAAAATAGGTTGGGTCATGAAGGGGTTAATTACACAAATTAGAGAAGCATCACATGATTTTTCTAACAGTGCCAATACTTTTGTCCACCCTCTTTTTTTATGTTTGGTGTGGAATTAAATCCAATTTGGCTTTAGGACAATTCTTTTTGTGTTTTTTCATTTAAGACAAATTAAATGAAGATAATACCAAAGAATTTGTTTGCAATCATTTTCAAGAAGAAACTGAGTATTATCTGACAGAATTGCAGGGGTGTCAATACTTTTGGCCACAACTGTAGTTGTAGTTTAATAAGATTTATAGTGCCTTTGTGACATGTACTTTCAAAAGATATAGAGCTTAAAAATGCTTCTGTTTACCTGTTTAGTAATCAACTACCTAAGCAGCAGCTCATAGACCTTTGAAACTAAAATTGTATAAACAATTTAATGTGCAAATTGTTATTTTCCCATAGTTATTCTGACAAAATGTACTTGTACTATTTCGGTATATGTATAAATGTTGTTACTTCTTTTCTTGGTTAATAAATGAATTTTAAAAAAAGTTCTGTAACTGTACGTTTACACTAGCCAATTATTGTGCATGAATGTTGTTAAGAATGTTTATTTCTTAAAAATTGCCCAACATAACCCTATAAAGAAATAGGGTTTAACTATTGGGTGAAGAGATTAAGTTACGGAGATCAATGACTGTAGGCACAGAATCATAATTACGGATTGATCCGTGATGTGAGCATCAGAAGCATTTCGACCTAAAACAGGCTACTGAATGTCTTCCAATCAGCAAACATGTAGCCTATCTGCATTTGATCAACACTGCAAGTCAGCTGGTGTAAACCTGACTTAAAGGGAACCTATCAGAAGATTTGTAGACCCTAAAGAACATTATGTAAACTATCTGAAATGATGACCTTTGTATTATTAGTCTGTTTCTCAGTTTTTTCGATATCCATTGGTGAATGTTTATGCAAATGAGCTTACAAGTGCAGGAAGCTAGTCCTGCACTTCCAAGTCTCTTGCCTCTCTCCCACCCTCTACTCATGTTACTAGCCTCCGTCAGTGACTGAGGTCACTCTTCTCTGTCACCTGCTCCCCTGCACAAAATCTAAAGTGAGTGCCGAAATTTCGATAAGAAGCACATGTGGAAAGATGGATAGTCCGGCTCTTGTAATGTCATAAGGATCTCATGATGCAAGCATCGTCATAGCCAAGATCCCGGGGGGAAGCAAGTCACAGAGAGGAGTGACCTGTTAGTCACTGACATGAGGCCGGCAGGAGAAAGGTAGTGACATCGAAGATCTGTAAGTGCAGGACAAGTCCCCCGACTTGCGAGCTCATTAGCATAAACATGTCCGTTTTTTTTTTTAGAAAATGTACATCTAACACAAAAATGTAAACAATCAAGGTTTCAGACAGATTCCCTTTAAGGAAACTGCAATAAAAAAAAAATCTAAATTTCATATTTAGAACAATAAAAAAATTAAATGCTTTAAAACATATTGCTTTCCTAGAAAAAGAGCATTTATACCAAAACACCTTCTTTCATGTAGTTTTCAGATGTGGTTTCTAGTGACAGTTTTTACCAGTACTAAGCCACAATTTCATAGAATGGTAGAGTTGGAAGAAACCACAAGGGTCGTTTCCAACCCCTGCTCAATGCATCACAGAATTCACTAAACCATCTCAGACAGACGTCTGCCCAGCCTATGAAGACTTGCATTGAAGGTGAACTCCCCAACTCTCATGGCAGCCACTCATTGATCACCCTTAATGTCAAAAAGTTTTTTCTAATATCTCATCTGAATCTTCTCCCTTTCAGTTTCATTCCATTGCTTCTCATGTTTTGCTTCTCGTCATGCGCTGAACATGTACTGCTCTGCAGGAGCTGCGTACCTGCAAACAGCAATACAGGTACGGCACACCGATCATGCGGCCTCATGCTGAGCGCCGCGGCGGTCAGGTGCCGGCTCTGTGTGAAAGCTAGCACCAATCGGGGGCATTTAACCCATCTGATGCCTCTGTCAGTACTGACAGTAGCATACATGAGCATCTTCTATTAGAACGCGTGGCGATCGAGTTGCCTTAAAGGGTCTCAATTGAAAACCCTCGGCACAAGATGGCCACGAGGTCCTGCAGGGAAGGTGGCTTGTTAGTGCTGACATGCCTCCTTCCTTCCCTGCTTGTCAGATGCTGATGTGATACTCTGCACTGCAGAGTATCAGATCAGTTATCTCACACCATACAGTGCTCTAAAATAGTAAAAATTAAAAAGCGTACAAAAATTTTTTTTTTTTTTTAAATTCCCATAGAAAAAAAATGAATATACAATACCGTTCAAAAGTTTGGGGTCACCCAGACAATTGTGTTTTGCATGAAAACTCATACTTTTATTAATCAAATGAGTTGCCAAATGAATTGAAAATCTAGTCCAGACATTGACAAGGTTCGAAAAAAAGATTTTTATTTGAAATATTCTCCTTCAAACTTTGCTTTCATCAAAGAATGCTCCCTTTGCAGTAAATTCAGCATTGCAGACCTTTGGCATTCTAGCAGTTAATTTGCTGAGGTAATCTGGAGAAATTTCACCCCATGCTTCTAGAAGCCCCTCCCACAAGTTGGTTTGGCTTGATGGGCACTTTTTGTGTACCAAACGGTCAAGCTGCTCCCTCAACAGCTCAATGGGGTTGAGATCTGGTGACTGCGCTGGCCATTCCATTACAGATAGAACACCAGCTTCCTGCTTCTTCCCTAAATAGTTATTGCATAATGTGGAGGTGTGCTTTGCCCATATTAACCCCTTCATGACCCAGCCTATTTTGACCTTAATGACCTGGCCATTTTTTGCAATTCTGACCAGTGTCCTTTTATGAGGTAGTAACTCAGGAACACTTCAACGCATCCTAGCGATTCTGAGATTGTTTTTTCATGACATATTGGGCTTCATGTTAGTGGTAAATTTAGGTCGATAATTTTTGCGTTTGTGAAAAAACGGAAATTTGGTGAAAATTCCAACCCTAACCCCAATTACAACCGTAACCCCAACCCGAATTCCAACCCTAACCCTAGCCCTAACTGGAAAAATAAAAAAAAATTCTTTATTTTATTATATGTCCCTTTCTATATGGGTAACAAGGGGGGCAGTGATTTACTTTTTTATTTTGATCACTGAGTTTTTCATTTTCCAAGATGGCGGTGTCCATGCAGGAGGGACGGCGGGACACCGGGAGCCAGAGCGGGACATAGCAGGTACCGGGGAGGGTGAGGGGGGAATCAGACTGTGGGGGGAGCAGAGGGAAGGGGGGCAGATCGTGACCACAATGTCCGATCGCTGCCGTCAGTCCGTGGCGGGGGCGGTAGCACCCGACAGCCGGTGGGGGGGTCAGGGTAGTGTCTCCAGCCATGTCCGATGCTACTGCAGCATCGGCCATGGCTGGATTGTAATATTTCACCAAATTTCATTGGTGAAATATTACAATCGTACTGCGCAAGCGCCCGCCATTTTCCAAGATGGCGGCGCCCATGATCCAGGACGGCGGGGCACCGGGACAGCCAGTGGGACATAGCAGGTACTGGGGAGGGTGAGGCGTCATAGGTCGGGAAGGGGTTAATCTTTTCCTTTTATTAGCCAGTCTCAGATATGGCTTTTTATTTGCCATTCTGCCCTGAAGGCCAGCATCCCAGAGTCGCCTCTTCAATGTAGACGTTGACACTGGCGTTTTGTGTGTACTATTTAATGAAGCTGCCAGTTGAGGACCTGTGAGGTGTCGATTTCTCAAACTACAGACTCTAATGTACTTGTTTTGTTCCTTAGTTGTACAGCGGGGCCTCCCACTTCTCTTTCTACTCTGGTTAGAGCCTGTTTGTGCTCTCCTCTGAAGGGAGTAGTACACAACATTGTAGGAAATCCTCAGTTTCTTGGCAATTTCTCGCATGGAATAGCCTTCATTTCTAAGAACAAGAATAGACTGTCGAGTTTCACATGAAAATTCTTTTTTTTTCTGGCCATTTTGAGAGTTTAATGGAACCAACAAATGTAATACTCCAGATTCTCAACTAGCTCAAAGGAAGGTCAGGTTTATAGCTTCTCTAATCAGCCAAACTGTTTTCAGCTGTGCTAACATACTTGCACAAGAGTTTTCAAGGGTATTCTAACCATCCATTAGCCTTCTTACACAGTTAGCAAACACAAAGTACCATAAGAACACTGGAGTGATGGTTGTTGGAAATGGGTCTCTATACACCTATGAAGATATTGCATTACAAGCCAGACGTTTGCAGCTAGAATAGTCATTTACCACATTAACAATGAATAGAGTGTATTTCTGAATCATTAATGTTAGCTTCATTGGAAAACAACTTTTGAACTGTAGTGTATTTTTCCAATACATTTATGCAAAAAAAACAAAAACAAATAATAGTGCACATTTGGTATCGCTGCGTCCCACTAGTTAACCCCTTCAATGAACACCGTAAAAAAAAAAAAAAACAACTAAGGCAAAAAACAATGCTTTATCATACTGCCGAACAAAATCGCAATAAAACGCTATAAAAAAGACAAATGTAAATAATTGTAGTACTGAAATCATCTTGTCCCGCAAAAAACGTCATCATACAGCTCCATCAGCAGAGAAAAAAAAAAAAAAAAAAGTTATAGCTCTCAGAATAAAGCGATCCAAAAATCATTATTTCTATAAAATCGTTTTTATTGTGCAAAAGCGCCAAAATACCCGAACAATAAAGCAGCCTTACCAATTTAACCGTAAGCGGAACGGTATAAAAACAAAAAAACAAAAAGCAATTCCGGAATTGCTGGTTTATGTTCATTCGGTCTCCCAAAAATCAAAATAGTAAGAGATCAAAAAATGTAATGTGCCCGATAATGGTACCAATAAAAACATCAGATCGTCCAGTACAAAAATAGCCATAACATGACTGGCGGCCAAAATATGGAAAAATTATAGCTCTCAAAATGTGGTGATGCAAAAACTAATTTTCACAATAAAAAGCGTCTTTTAGTGTACAACAGAAGCCAAAGATAAAATCCCAATATAAATCTGATATCGCTGTCACATCACTTCGGGATTCAAATGTAAACCCCGATGTAAGTGCTCAGCATTGAGAGCCAGATAAATGTGATCATAAATGTTATGTAAAATGTTCTCAGCAAAAGCTGCAACTCAATCCACAAAAAACCAAGCTCTCACCAGGTTCGTCAGTAGTTAATGGAAATTATAGGGGATTCCATGTTGCTGGTAGTACAAATGCTCTGGAAAAGTCAAATGGCTCCTCGCCCCCAAAAGAAATTCAGCAAATGCTCTGCTCCAAATCCAAATGTCCCTTCCTCCCTTCCGATTCCCAGTGTGCCTAAACCACATCATTAGCACCCACATGATTGGCATTTCTGTAGTGATGAGAGTCCGGCTAATTTACAGGAGCGTGTCTCCAGAAGCATGAGCTGGGCATAATGTACTGGTCACTACCACGGCAGTTTGCAATTTTCACTCAGCAACATTTTCACTGCTGCTTGTTTCTGGAAAACACCCATGGAGTTAAAATTGTCACTACATCTGTAGCTAAATTTCCAAAGGGGTATAATTTCCAAAATGGGGTCACTTGATGGGGGATTCTGCTTTTCTAGCACTTAGGGGCTCTGTATTTGGAATCCGCAAACTATTCGAGGAAAATCCTCGCTCCAGGAGGCAAATAGCGCTCTGTCTCTCGAGTCTCTTCATATAGCTAAGCAGTATTGTACAGCCACATATGGTGAATTTCCACATTCAGCAGAAACTGTAAGGCAAATTTTGGTGCCATTTTTGCCTCAAAAGTTGTTTTCAACCACATATAGAGAATTGGTGAAAATTTTTGGGGTCCATTATTTCCTGTTACCCTTGTGAAAATACAAAATTTGGAGCCAAAAAGATTTTTGATGGAAAAATATGATTTTATTTTCACGGCTTAACGTTATAAACTTCTGTGAAGCATCTGAGGGTTCAAGGTGTTCAATACACATCTAGATAAACTGCCAATGGGGCCTAATCTCCAAAATGGTGTCAATTCTGGGGGTTTCCACTGTTTAGGCACATCAGGGGCTCTCCAAACGCGACATGGCATCTGCTAATTATTCCAGCAAACTTTACATTTAAAAAGTCAATTGGCGCTCCTTCCCTTCCAAGCCCTGCCGTGCACCCAAACAGTTGTTTTCCTCCACATGTTGGGTATCTGCACACTACAGATAATTTGCACAACAAATTGTATGGAGCAATTTCTTCTTTTACCCTTATGAAAAAGCAACGTTGGGAGCAAAAAAGATTTTGGTGGGAAAAATGTAATTTTTTTTATTTTCACAGTTCTACGTTATAAACTTCTGTGAAGCACCTGTGGGTTCAAGGCGCTCATTACTCATCTAGATAAGTTCCATAAGAGGTCTAGTTTCCAAAATGGTGTCACCTGTGGGGGGTAGTCACTGTTTAGGCACATCAGGGGCTCTCCAAACACGACATGGCATCTGCTAATTTTTCCAGAAAATTTTACATTTAAAAAGTCAATTGGTGCTCCTTCCTTTCTAAGCACTGCCGTGCGCCCAAACAGTTGTCTTCTTGCACATAATGGGCATCGTCATGCTAAGGTGAAATTGCACAACAAATTGTATGGTTTATTTTCTACTGTTACCCTTGCGAAAGTTAAAAAAAAAAAAAAAAATCTCAGTGCTGAGATCTCATCTCCTGAGATCTTGGTGCAGAGATATCAATCTGCCAGGGCTCTGGCCTTTCACAAAATGTTGGCATAGCCCTGGCAGCACCGCCAGAGACCCCCGCAGCACTGCTGGGCACCCCCTCATCCCAGCCTGCAGCAATGGTACCAGTAAGGTGTATACACATTATAAGACGCACCCCCATTTTTCCTCCAAATTTTTTGGGGAAAAAGTGCGTCTTATAATCCGAAAAATAAGGTAAATGTTTATTTTTTTCCTTCAACATTCCAAAAATTCCAGTGAAGCACCTGAAGGGTTGTTAAACTTCCTGAATGTGGTTTTGAGTACTTTGAGGGGAGCAGTTTTTAGAATGGTGTCACTTTTGGGTATTTTATGTCATATAGGCCCATCAAAGTCACTTCAAATGTGGTAGTCCATAAAAAAAGAATTTTGCAAATTTTGTTGTAAAAATGAAAAATCGCTGGTCAACTTTTAACCCATATAACTTCCTAACCTAGAAAATTATGTTTAAAAAAATGTGCTGATGTAAAGTAGACATGTGGGAACTATTTTGTGCGATATGACTGATTTAAGGACATAAAAATTAAAGTTTGAAAATAGCAAAATTTTTGCCAAATTTCCAGGTTTTTTTCACAAATAAACGCAAGTCATATCAAAGCAATTATACCACTATCATGAAGTACAATGTATCACGAGAAAATCTTAGAATCAGTGGGATCCATTGAAGTGTTCCAGAGTTATGACCTCATAAAGTGACAGTGGTCAGAATTCTAAAAATTGGCCTGGTCAGGAAGGTGAAAATAGGCTTCAGGACGAAGGGGTTAAAATGTGGTGCCCAGATCTGGACACAGTATTCCAGATGAGGCCTGACTAAGAACGAGTAAAGGGGGATAATTACTTTACGTGATCTAGACTCTACACTTCTCTTAATACATCCTAGAAATGTGTTTGCCTTTTTTGTTGCTGCATCACACTGCTTGCTGATGCCTGCACCGAGTGGCCATGCTTGTGCAATTATAGCAGTATGACCCATTTATTCTGATGGACCAGGCATGCACAGGTAGACTTTTTAATCTGTTAGAAAAAGGACATTTAATGTGTGTGTCTTTTCAATTGGAAATTCTGATTTAGGGAAAAAATTACAGCAAGTAATATTCTTCCTGCAACTAGTCCATGTCAGACTCAACTAGTCCATGTCAGAGCTATGATCAGTCAGTGATCTGTATGTATTGTAATCAAACTCATTTCTTGACTGACATACTGCTCAGCAGAATGGAACAGGCAGCCAGTCAAGAACAAGGAGAAGTGCTTACTAGTGATAAACAAACGTGCTCGGATAAGGTGTGATACGAATATGCTCGTGTACTATCCGAGTGACTTTGGCATACTCTAAAAATATGTCCGAGTCCCTGCGGCTGCATGTCTCGCGGTTGTTAGGCAATCCCTGCATGTGTTATGGCTGTATAACATTCATAAGGCTAGTTTCACACTAGCGTTTTAAGGCGCAGCGCGCGCTTGCCGTGAAGCTCCGCCCCCTGCCGCACCTCCTCCGGTCAGCTCCGCCTATGGGCGCATGATGATGCATGCGACCTGCGTACGCTATCTTTAGCATTGGGTACGCAGGCCGTGCACAGGTATGCTTTTGCCGGCGCATGCGTCCTTTTGACGGTGCGCCGGCCGCACCAAAATGCAACACGATGCGTTTGGTGCATGCTAAAGCTAGGGTACACAGGTCACATGCAGCGTCATGGGCCATAGAGCTGCCCAATTGACCATAATCGAGCAGCTGTAGGGAGAATATTACTTTCTTACTTAATTTTCTCCCTAGTGTCACATTTTCAATAAGACAGCCACATATACAAGACAAGAAAATGAAGTATTTCTCCCAAAAAATTATTGCAATTACACGTTTTGTTAAACATATGTTTATTTCTTGTGTACGTATCGGAACAAAAGAAAAAAAAAGGCAAAAATTTCACACCCTGAACTTAATCCTTGACTGCACACACTTTGGAATAAATAACTGCAATCAATCACTTCCTATAACCCTCAAGCTTCTTAGGCTGTGTGCGCACACCTTGCTTTTTTTGCGTTTTCCCGCTGCAGAATCACAGCGAAAACGCAAAAAAAACCCCGCATCCCATGCAATCCTATGGGATTCCGCATTGTTGTGCTAATGCTGCGGATTATTCCGCTGAGGAATCGCATAGCGGAGAAATCCGCAGCATGCCCATTATTTTTGCGGAACCGCAGCCATTCCGCACCCATATCAATGCATTGATAAGCTTACTTTCCGCATGTGGCTATGCCCACCATGCGCAAAGTAAGCGGATCATGTGCGGACGGTACCCAGGGCCTGGAGGAGAGGAGACTGTCCTCCAGGCCCTGGCTACCGTAATACTGTTAAAAAATAGAATAAAAATTTTAAAAAAGTGATATACTCACCCCTCCGGCAGCCCCCGGAGTCCTTCCCGCCTCTCACCATGCTCCCGGCATCTTCCAGTCCCAGTGATGCTTTGTGCGAATGACCGCTGATGACGTCGCGCTCTCACGAGCGTGATGTCATTTCTGGTCCTTCCTGCAAAAGCATTACAGGGACCGGAAGATGCCGGGAGCGCTGCAGAGCAGATCGGGGGCCATTAGAAGGTGAGAACAATAATTTTTTATTTTTTTTTTTATTATTTTAACATCCTACCTATCGAATTTTCAAGAGACTCTAATCGCTTGGAAAGCGCAAGCATTCAGCAAGCGAAAAAAGCTTGCAAAACGCTTGTTTTCCAAGGGAAAAACACATGCAAATTCGCATGCGTTTTACCCACGGCGGGAGTGAGGAAATGTTGCGGAAATGTCCACAGAATTTCTGCAACGTGGGTACATAGCCTTACACCTCAATTGGAGTTTTGGACAGCTCTTTTGAAAACTGCTCCAGGTCTCTCATAATTGAAGGGTGCATTCTCTCAACAGCAATTTTAAGATCTCGCCACAGGTGTTCAATAGGATAGATCTCTTCAAGGCTTTGTTTCCGTCCATTTCTGGGTGCTTCTTGAAGTATGTTTAGGCTATGTGCACCCGGTGCGGATTCTGCCGTGGAATTTTCCGTGCAGATTTTGCTAAATCTGCAGGTAAAATGACCTGTGTTTTAACTGCAGTTTTAGTGCAGTTTTTGTGTGGATTTCCCCTGCAGTTTTCACCTGCAGATTTCTATAATGGAGCAGATGAAAAACTGCTGAAGAACTGCACAAAATAAGTGACATGCTGCAGTTTTAAATCTGCACCAAATCTGCGCAGAAAAATCTGCAGCATGTGCAGAGTGTTTTTGTTTTACATAGCCTTAAGTGGTACTGTACATGACTTGCAGTTCTGCTGCAGTTCTGCAGGGCCAAACCTGCTGCAGAACTGCACAGAATCTGCACCGTGTGCACATAGCCATAAGGTCATTGTCCTGCTGGAAGACCCATGATATAGGATGCAAATTGAGCTTTATGACACTGGTCACTACATTGCAACCCCAAATCCTTTGGCAATATTCAGATTTCATGATGCCTTGCACACAGTAAAGGCACCCAGTGCAAGAGGCAGCAAAACCACCCCAAAACATCTTTGAACCAACATATTTGACTGTAGGCACTGTGTTCTTTTCTTTGTAGGTCTCATTCCATTTTAGGTAAACAGTAGAATGACGTGCTTTACCAAAAACGCTCTATCTTGGCCTCATTTGTCCACAAGACGCTTTCCCAGAAGGAGTTTGGCTTAATCTCGTACATTTTTCAAATTAACTTTATTGAAATTTTAAATTTGAAAGGTGGTGGAAAAAACAAGGATAAGGAAGTTAAGGAAAGAGTGGGAGGGGGAAATGGGAAAAAGGGAAGGAAAGAAAAGGGAAAAAAAGGAGTGAGAAGACATTTGTGATACACATACACAAGTAAACACATTTACATCAAAGTACCACATAAACACCTAGCAGCATAAGCTAAACTTCTACGCGGACGAATCTCCGAAAATCGAAACAGTAGTTCAAACAACAGTATGTTATGGGAAAGCCTCTGACCAACGGGACCATTTATCAGAAAATTTTTTAAAACAATCGTTAGCAATGGAGACCTTTTGTTCATATGTCTTGTGAAGAACAATCTGCTCCACAATCTCTTGGACAGAAGGAGGAGTAGTACTCTTCCATTTGTATGCAATAGCATTTTTTGTAATCAGTAAGATATGAATAACAATAGCCCTAAGAGAGAAATGTATAAAATTTAGACCAAAAGAAAGCAATGCCATCTGAGGGGAAAGGAAAATATTCCCATCTATTAGAACGTTAATCATATCGGAAATCTTTTTCCATAGCGGTTTTATCTTAGGGCAATTCCAGAAAATGTGAAGTAAATTACCCCTATGACCGCAATTTCTCCAACAGTCCGAGGAATTACGACTGCCAATCAAAGACAGCCTTGCGGGAGTTAGATACCACCGAGAAACTATCTTAAAATACGACTCTTGTAGAGTCATTGAGATAGTAGAGGAATAAGTACGGGCAAGAGCCTTTTCCCACTCGTCTGCATCAATTGTTAGTTGAAGCTCTTCCTCCCATTTTAACATAAACGGGGATTTCGCAAATTCGATGTTATGATTGAACCATCTATATATATATTTTATATATATATATATATATATATATATATATATATATATATATATATATATATATATATAGTAGCTCCAAAAGATTTTGTGATCAGGGTTACAAATGATATTTTGTGCTGCTTCGGAGAAAAAAGGTCTATTGGAGAGAAATTTTTGTATCTGATCTTTTACAATCTGATGTTCGCAAAAAGCAGAAGAAGGAACACCAAAGTTACTTTTTAGAGTATTAAAGGGTAAAAATTTTTTCCCATCAAATGTCTTTTGACCCCTTCACTACCAAGGGTGGTTTGCACGTTAACTACCGGGCCAATTTTTACAATTCTGACCACTGTACCTTTATGAGGTCATAACTCTGGAACGCTTCCATGGATCCCGGTGATTCTGACACTGTTTTCTCGTGACATATTGTACTTCATGTTAGTGGTAAAATTGCATTCAAATAACTTGCGTTTATTTGTGAAAAAAACGGAAATTTGGCGAAAATTTTGAAAATTTCGCAATTTTCCAACTTTGAATTTTTATGCCCTTAAATCACAGCGATACGGCACACAAAAAACTTAATACATAACATTTCCCACATGCTTACTTTACATCAGCACAATTTTGGAACCAAAATTTTTTTTTTGTTAGGAAGTTATAAGGGTTAAAAATTGACCAGCGATTTCTCATTTTTGCAACACCATTTTATTTTTAGGGACCACTTCACATTTGAAGCCACTTTGAGGGGTCTATATGATAGAAAATACCCAAAAGTGACACCATTCTAAAAACTGCACCCCTTAAGATGCTTAAAACCACATTCAAGAAGTTTATTAACCCTTTAGGTGCATCACAGGAATTTTTTGAATATTAAAAAAAAAATGAACATTTAACTTTTTTTCACAAAAAAAAATACTTCAGGTTAAATTTTCTTTATTTTACCAAGGGTAACAGGAGAAATTGGACTGCAAAAGTTATTGTGCAATTTGTCCTGAGTACGCTGATACCTGATATGTGGGGGGGAACCACTGTTTCGGCGCATGGCAGACCTCAGTAGGGAAGGAGCGCCGTTTGACTTTTTCAATGCAAAATTGGCTGGAATTCAGATCGGACGCCATGTCGCGTTTGGAGAGCCCCTGATGTACCTAAACAGTGGAAACCCCCCAAGTGACCCCATTTTGGAAACTAGACCCCCCAAGGAACTTATCTAGATATGTGGTGAGAACTTTGAACCCACAAGGGCTTCACAGAAGTTTATAACGTACAGCGGTACAATTAAAAAATCATATTTTTTCCACAAAAATGATCTTTTCACCCCCAATTTTTATTTTTCCAAGGGTAATAGGACCCTAAAAGTTATTGTGCAATTTGTCCTGAGTACGCTGATACCCCATATGTGGGTGTAAATGACTATTTGGGCGCATAGCAGAGCTCGGAAGGGAAGCAGCGCCATTTGACGTTTTTGGCTAGATTTGAGATCGGACACCATGTCGCGATTGGAAAACCCCTGATGTACCAAAACAGTGGAAACCCCCCACAAATGACACCATTTTGGAATCTAGACCCCCCAAGGAACTTATCTAGATGTGTGGTGAGAACTTTGAACCCCCAAGGGCTTCACAGAAGTTTATAACGTACAGCAG
This sequence comes from Dendrobates tinctorius, assembly GCF_039654945.1. Lineage (NCBI taxonomy): Eukaryota > Metazoa > Chordata > Amphibia > Anura > Dendrobatidae > Dendrobates > Dendrobates tinctorius. The sequence continues at coordinate 84,531,519 of NW_027361714.1, read as the reverse complement.
TACAATTAAAAAATCATATTTTTTCCACAAAAATGATCTTTTCACCCTCAATTCTTATTTTTCCAAAAGTAACAGGACCCTAAAAGATATTGTGCAATTTATCCTGAGTACGCTGATACCCCACATGTGGGGGTAAACCACTATTTGGGCGCATTGCAGAGCTCGGAAGGGAAGCAGCGCCATTTGACGTTTTTGGCTGGAATTGAGATCGGACACCATGTCGCGTTAGGAGAGCCCCTGATGTACCAAAACAGTAGAAACCCCCCACAAATGACACCATTTTGGAAACTAGACCCCCCAAGGAACTTATCTAGATGTGTGGTGAGCACTTTGAACCCCCCACTGCTTCACTGAAGTTTATAACGTCCGGGCGTGAAAATAAAAAAATCGTATTTTTTCCACAAACATCATCTTTTAGTCCCCATTTTTTTATTTTGCCAAGGGTAACAGGAGAAATTGGACCCCAAAAGTTGTTGTCCAATTTGTTCTGAGTAGGCTGATACCCTACATGTGGGGGTAAAACACTGTTTGGGCGCATGGCAGAGCTTGGAAGGGAAGGAGCACCATTTGACTTTTTCAACGCAGAATTGGCTGGAATTGAGATCAGACGCCATGTTGCCTTTGGAGAGCACCTGATGTGCCCAAACAGTGGAAACCCCCCAATTATAACTCCAACCCTAACCTCAACACACCCCTAACCCTAATCTGAGCCCTAGCCCTAACCCTAGCCCTAACCCTAACCCTAGCCCTAACCCTACCCTAACCCTAACCCTATCGGGAAAATGGAAATAAATACATTTTCTTTTAGTTTTATTATTTTTCCCTAACTAAGGGGGTGATAACGGGGGTTTGATTTACGATTTATGGCGGTTTTTATGTTTGGTGGCTGTCGCACGCTAAAAGACGCTTTTTATTGTAAAAATAGTTTTTGCATCACCACATATTGAGAGCTATAATTTTTCCGTATTTTGACCCACCGAGTCATGTGAGGTCTTATTTTTTGCGGGACGAGTTGACGTTTTTATTGGTACCATTTTCGGGCACGTGACATTTTTTGATCGCTTTTTATTTCGATTTTTGGGACGCAGAATGAACAAAAACCAGCGTTTCATGAATTTCTTTTGGGGGGGTGCGTTTACACAGTTCCGCGTGCGGTAAAATTGATAAAGTGGTTTTATTCTTTGGGTCAGTACGGTTACAGCGATACCTCATTTAGGTCGTTTTTTTATGTTTTGTCGGTTTTTTGCAATGAAAACAATTTTATATAAAAAATAATTTTTGTTTCGCTTTATTCTGCGAGCTATAACTATTTTTTTGCGGATGATGCTGTATGGCGGCTCGTTTTTTGTGGGACAAGATGACGTTTTCAGCGGTACCATGGATATTTATATGCGTCTTTTTGATCGCGCGTTATTGCACTTTTTGTTCGGTGGTATGATAATAAATCATTATTTTTTGCTTTGTTTTTTATTTTTATTTTTTAAGGGGTTCGCTAAAGGGGTTAACTAATGGGACAGTTTTATAGGGCAGGTCATTACGGACGCGGCGATACCAAATATGTGTACTTTTATTGTTTTTGGGTTTTTTTATTTTGAAAAAATGGATTTATTGGGGAATATTTTTTTTTTTTTTTTTACTAATTTATTTAGCGATTTTTTTTTTAATTATTTTTAACACTTTTTTTTTTTTTTTTTTTTACTTTATTACCTTGTCCCAGGTGGGACATCACTGTCCTGTGACAGATCGCTGATCTGTCACATCACAGATCACTGTGACAGATCAGCGATCTGTCACAGGCACTGCTGCAGACTTCCTCATGCCTGCGCTTTGCAGGTACTGAGGAAGCCAGCTTCCTCAGGCCCCCGAAGGCCCCCGTCGCCATCTTGGATTCGGGGGCCTGGAGGAAAGGAGCCCCCTGCAGCAACGCTGCACATTGCGCTGCCGTGGGGGGCTCAGGGAAGCACGGAGGGAGCCCCCTCCCTGCCGATGCTTCCCTTTAACCCCCGGTACACCGCGATCGTGTTTGATCGCAGTGTGCAAGGGGTTAACGTGTCGGGGGCGGTCCGTGACCGCCCCGGACACATTGTGCCGGGTGTCAGCTATGATAATTAGCTGACACTCGGCCGCGATCAGCGGCGCTCACCACGTGGGCGCCGCTGATCGCGATGACGTAATATTCCGTCCATGGTAATTAGGTCCATGGTCACATGGACGGAATATTACGTCAATTGTAGGTAAGGGGTTAATTTTATGATTTTATATTCTGTCCATAGAGGGTTGACCACTTTGTTATATAGTTCAAAAATGAAAGAAATGGCAAGATTACTTAGAGATTCAAATCTATCCAAGCCTCTCTTTGGCCTAGCCAATTTAGACCAGGCCTTGCTAGCCGCTATAAATATTGGGTGCGTTTTGGTACTAATATTTTTAATGTTCATTAATTGTTTGAGAATGAGTTCTTTAGGAGCAGAATCTAGATTTAGCGTGGTCTCAAGATCTAACCAAGCAGGGGCTTCCTCCTTGGACCACCAGTGGAAACTTTGCTTAATTAGATTAGTGTAGTAATGAGCCGTAATATTAGGTAGACCCATTCCGCCAGTGAGTTTATTTTTGTGAAGTGTTCCAGTAGCAACTCTCGCTCTTTTGTTGTTCCACAGGTAGGCGTTAATTAATGACTGAATATTATTTAAGTATGATGTGGGAATTGGAATAGGTATGGATCTAAAAATGTATAGAATTTTTGGAATTATGAAGGTCTTGACCGATATATTTTTCCCCCACCACGATAAATCTTTCCCCGCAAAAAAATTAAAATCGAGTGAGATATTTCTAATTAAAATGTCGATATTTGTGGGGATAAGCGAGTTCATATTTTTAGTTATTTTAATCCCAAGATAGGTGAAATCTTTTTCCACCCAGCTCCATGAGATAACTTTCTTAATCTCATCAATCTGAGAAGGGTCCAAATTAAAATGCATTACCTGAGACTTGACCTCATTAATTTTAAAGTATGATAATCAAGAAAACCAATCAAGTATGTTTTGGGTTTCAAAAATGGATATTAAAGGATTTGTCAGGGTTAGAACAACGTCATCGGCAAATAGGCCAATTTTAAAGTCCCTACACTTTGTTTGAATTCCTGAAATATTTTTTTTCTCCCTTATTGCTTGAGCTAAAGGCTCAATAGCCAGTGCAAACAACAAGGGAGAAAGGGGGCAACCTTGTCGTGTACCGTTCGAGATTAGAAATGATGATGAAAGGTGGTTATTTGAAAAAATTTTTGCAGAGGGATTCGAGTACAGAGCCATTATTGCATAAAGACTCTGTGGGTTGAAGCCAAATTTTTGTAGAGTTAAGTTTAGATATGTCCAATTTAATCAGTCGAATGCTTTTTCCGCATCTAAAGAAGCAATAACTGAAGGGATTTTTCTAGAGATGATAATTTTCATTAAGTCAATAATGCTTTTTCCATCCACGGATTGTCTACCCCTAACAAAGCCTATTTGATCATTGTTTATTAATTTAGGTAGGAAGTTATTGATTCTATTGCCAAGAATTTTTGAGTATAGTTTAATATCTGTGTTTACTAATGATATTGGCCTGTAATTTGTTAGTTGGTCTGTATCTCCTTTGGATTTTGGGATCAAAATGATTGTAGCCTCCAGCATTTCTTTTGGGAATTTGCCAGTTGAGGAAGCTATGTTGAAAATTTTGGATAGGTGTGGCGCTAAGATTTCACTGAAGGACTTGTAATATTCATTAATGAAGCCGTCTGGCCCTGGAGATTTGAATGCTTTTAAATCTTTTATGTTTTCAATAATTTCTTCTATTGAAAAAGGAGCTGTGAGGTCAGTCAGATTGTCATGCGTAAGTTTTGGCAAGGTGAGATTTGAGAGAAACGCCTTAATTTCTGATTCTTTTGGTTGGATTTGATGTGGATTTTGGTTAAGATTATATAACTCGGAGTAAAAGGAAGCAAACACATCCACAATGTCTTGCGGGTGAGTCAGCAACTGTCCCCTAGGGGAAGAAATTTTAGCAATTCTATTATGAATTCTCTGTCTTTTTAACCTGTTCATCATGTAACGAGTTGGTTTATTTAAAGAGGCGTAATATTTAAATTTGGATGATTTGACAACTGAATCATAAAAAGAAAAAATCAATGATCTCAATTCCTGTCTCAGATTTATAATTTCAGATTGGATTGTGGTTGAATGAGTTGAGGAATTAGTTAGTTCTGATTCTTTGAGTTTTATCGTCGATTGCAATTCTTTAATCTTAGCCCTATTTTGTTTCTTTATCTTAGATGAAATTTGAATCAGGGCCCCTCTAATCACAGCCTTGTGGGCATTCCAGAGAATAAATGGGTCCACTGTATCTGACCCGTTCTCTCGGAAATAGTTCTTTATAGCTGAAATAATTGTGTTCTTATGGGTTGGGTTATTAATAATGTTTGCATTACACTTCCATAGAAAGTGTTTCTTAGAGGAAGGACCGGAAATCAGTTCACCAATAACAGGAGCATGATCAGATACTGTTTTGGGCATTATAGATATCTGTTTAAATTTGGGCAGAGAAAAGACATCGGAAATCATCAGATCAATCCTAGAAGCAGTTTTATGCACATCGGAGAAGTGGGTATATTCTATGGATGTAGTATTAAGACATCTAAACACGTCATACAGCTCATTTTGGTGTAACCAGTTGTTTAGTGTTAAAGCTTTGTATCTGTTTTTGGCTGAAGAATCAAGGTGGCCATCAGGTACTACATTAAAATCTCCCATCATTATTAGGTCCCCTTTTTTAATTTCTAGTAGTTTCTTCACTAATTTATTCAAAAATTTAATCTGACCTGTGTTCGGGACATAGACATTTACAATCGTATACAAATGACTATTGATGCTACAAATTAGAATGTGGTAGTTTCCTTTTTCATCCCTGTGTTCTTCCAGAAGCTCAAAGGTGAGATTATGTCCAATCAATGTCATGACCCCTGCCTTTTTCCTATCACTACTTGATTCAAATATGTGTGGGAATTTTTTGTCTTCAAATTTTGGATGGTCAATATTTCTAAACTTAGTTTCCTGAATACAAATGATATCTGATTTGGATTTGCGCAATTCATCCTTAACAGTAAATCTTTTCCTCGGACTGTTGAGGCCCCTCATGTTATATGTCATAATTTTAATACACATTTTTAAGTATCGGTTTAGGGGTTGGAGATTACGTTCAAAAAGTAAACTATGTCCAAGTTTAGTGTAAGCAGAACAATATGTTATTAGCAGGTGTTGGAAGCTTTACTCGAAAAGTGGAACTATTGAACAACTAAAAACAGAACAATTTACACTAATACAGTGTATAAGTAAACAAAATAAATCCGCTCCGAAGAATCCCTCCAGTGGATTCTTCACTGATCGGGGGAAAGTTCGTGAATGAGCTCAAAATTTGAGGCATTCTCCGAAGTAAAAAGTAGTATTCAGAGGAAGAAAAACAGAAGTATTAACAAATATAGTATATGTAACAAAAAACCTTATAGGCTTTTAACCAAATAAACATATTTTACCAAAATATTATATTATACTTTTGATCCAGCAAAGTTTAAGACAGTACTCCCGAAACCCCATGAGCAACCTCTTTCAGGATATACTTTAAATTAACAAAGTTTTAGGCATTATTCTCCGGGTTCAACTTATGTGATTGAAGCTAGAAACTTTTCTCGTTCAGCAGGGGTAATAAGGGGGATTGTTTTGCCCCTATATTGCACCAGAAGCTTCAACGGGAAACCCCATTTATATGGGATTCCCGTGTCCCTTAAGGGGGCTGTAATCTTTTTAAAAGCCCTCCTGCCCTCTAAGGTTTCTTTAGACAAATCAGCGAACAGTTTAAGATTATCAAAAGGCTCAGGAAATTTTTTCTCAGTTTTGATGTAGTTCTGTATCTGCTCTTTGACATGAAAAAAATGAATCCTAAGAATCGTATCTCTTGGAAGGTCAGTGGCGATGCCAGAAGGCTTAGGCAATCTATGGATTCTATCTATTGTGAGCTCTTGATCAGAGAGGGATGGAATTGTTTTCTTAAATAAGGATTGGGCATAATCAAGAAGCTTATCAGGAGGAACGTTTTCAGGAATACCTCAGATTTTAAGATTGTTGCATCAATTTCGGTCCTCCAGATCTGCCATTTTAATTCTCAAACGGTCAATTTCGGACCCAAGTTCTCGGTTTTCGGTTGTGTGTTTATTTACAATTTTTTCTAGCCCTATAATCCTTTCTTCTTGTTTTTCCAATTTTTTAGTAAATGACTCCATTGTCCTTTGTATATAATTAGTCTGTTTTTTGAAGTTAGTCTGCATTTCTTCATTTATTTGCTTAGTTATTTTCTGCATGTATGCATCCATCATGCTAGAAATTTGGGATGTTACGTCATCTGACGATGTTTGTGACTTTTTGAATCTACTTCTCGCAGGGCTCGCGTTAGGGGAGGGGTCCTCTGATTCAGAGCCTGAGTAGTCTGACGGGCCCCTACTGCCTCTCCCCCAATCCTCTGGATCAGTCCTCTTCCTAGAAATGGTAGTATCCATTTCATCGGTGGTTAATTGCAGTTCTTTTTTGGACTTTAGTGGAGTGGTTTTGTTTTGAATTTTACTCTGCTGGGTAGTTAAGTAAAATTTAGGTTCTGCCCTATTGCAAGGATTTTTTTATGGTGACCTTGGTGACCTAGACCTACCTGGGCTTGGGAGATTAGTCGAGTCCTCTGAAGGATTTCGAAATGATATATGTGGTTTATTGGCCTTTTGGGTATTAGGTAAAGGAAGCTTTGAGGAGTTATTTTTAGAGTTATGACTCATTTTGACAAATCAAGATTAGGAACGAATAAAATAAAATAAAAACCCCAGAAGAAGGCCCAGATCAGAGGATTAGTTATGAGAATCACTACTGAGGTGGTCCCCTAGTCAATAGACTGGATATAGAGGTCACCACCACAGTGGTCCCAGATTGGAGACTTGATAATGAATTTTACACTGGTGGTAATCGCCACCAAGTTTGGTCCCAAGACAACAGATTGGATGGTAGAAACACCACAAGAGTGGCCCCAGATCGAAAACCGGAAAAGAGAAGAGCAAGGTATTGTTACCTTGAGCTCGCTAAATGTTAGAAATGTTAGAAGGAATATGGATTAAGCAGAATAAATTCAGTAGGCTGATTGCACGCTCGCCCTAAATAGTTCAACCTATAGCAATGAATGAGGGTTTGCATCAAAATACCAACGGAGTGTCTAGCATAATTTACGCTTAATCATGTCAGAGACAAACAACAAATAAAATACTTTGTACCAAATGACAGGGAGTCAAAGTAACTTATTATCCAAGCTAACAGTTAGGAACACACACATAGTAAGTAGCAAATGTTCTGTAGGGTTATAGGTTTGTATGATAACCAGTGGCAAGAGATGCCCTTTGTCTGTCAACAAACTTTGAAGCCCACACTTTTAGTTAGCAGCGTGTTCCAAATCCACAGGTAGTGATGCAATAGTTCACGGATGGCGAGTATATAGAGAGATCAGAGTCTGCGGCTGCAACCATACTTCTCTGTCCCACTTGGCGCACAAAATACAGCCCCCGAGATCTCTCCCAAATTCCCAGAGTCCCCAGGGAAAAAGAGTGGGAAACGCTGATATTATCGGTGCTTTCACAGCGTGGGCGATAAACAGTCCTGCAAATGCAGCTTTTAATGAAGGCTGTTATCTAAGTGCTGCTCGCTCCCCTGATCCTCTGATGCCTTCTTACCTCCGGCTACAGCCTTCTTGCTTAGGGGGACCTCCACATCTGTATGGCGCTGCAGTATTCGTCCACCTCAGTCCTTCTCCCCGGGGAAAACCTCCCGTGCTTTGGCACCGTTACACCGCATTGGCTCGCAGGGGCTACTTACTCGTGCTGATTCTCCACGTCAGTGGCCGCGTTTTGCAGTCAGCCCTTCAGCCTCCTGGTGCGACCCTCGAGGGGGGGCCCCCCTCCCTCCGTCCGGCTCCTCCGCTGTAAAACGGTATGCAGGGGCCGCTCAGGCACTCCGGAGCCCATCGCCCGCCATCAAACTCTACGGCCGGCTTCACTTACTCCCGGCACGTTGCTGTGTAGGATCCCTGCTCTTCAGGTGAACGAGCCTCTGCAGCCACCACGCAGCGACGATGACAGGCCTTAGCAATATCCTGGCACTCACGCGCCCCTGCAGGGGGGGAAGCCCGATGATCACGAGGCAATCAGGCAGTCGGGGGACGGAGCAGGGGATCAGCCGAAGATAGCACCGGAGCTCCTTTAGAGTAGTGGAGGGGAATCACCAGCTTTGTTTCTTCTGCCCAGATATACGGGCTTCAGGGTTTCAGGATATACCCTGTGGTTGGACCGAGTATGAGGCCTCTACCATGCGGCGGATCCCAGAAAAGTTCAAAATCTGTCTGAGATAGTCCATAAAGGTCTCAAATTTCTCCTTGCTGGTAGTGCAAACGATATCCAAGGATAAAGTGAGAAAAAAAACGATTTTTATAGTGGATGTTTGCCGATTTGAGAGGATACCTCCTCAGAGCTCAGGGACAGCACACCCTACTCCATTGCTGTCCAGGCCACGCCCCCTAATCTCGTACATTTTGATAAACAGCATTCTAGCGTTTTTATGTTTCTGTCTGCAGTGGGGTCCTCTTGGATCTACTGTCATAGCATTTTATTTCATTCAAATGTCGACCGATAGTTCACGCTGTCACCGATGCACCCAGTGCAGGACAGCTTGAATTTCTTCAGAGTTTGATTGGGGCCACTTATCCACCATCTGGAGTATCCTGCGTTGCAACCTTTTATCAATTTTCCTCTGCCATCCAGGGAGATCAGCTACAGTGTCATGGGTTGTAAGCGTCTGGATTATGCTACACACCGTGGACAATGGAACATCAAGATGGATGGATGGACTTGTAACCTTAAGCTTGTTGGTATTTTTCAACAATTTTGGTTCTCAAATCTTCAGACAGTTTTCTTCTTCTGTTCTCCATGCTTACTGTGGTACACACAGACACACAATGCAAAGATTGAGTCAACTTCTCCCCTTTTTATCTGGTTTCAGATGCGATTTTCATATTGCCCACACCTGTTACTTGCCACAGGAGAGTTTGAGTGCCTATGACATGCTTGAAACAAAGTTGTTTACCCACATTTTTGGAAAGGTGCCAACAATTTTGACCAGCAAATTTTGGGGGTTTTGTGAGAAAATATATGTCCAATTTGCCTTATTTCTGTCTTTTTTGTGTTGTTCCAATACACACAAAGGAAATAAATACATGTATACCAGCAATAATTTTCTGGGAGAAATACTTCATTTTCTAGAACAATTTCAAAGGTGCCAACACTTTCAGCCAGGACTGCAGATAAACTGTTTTAGATACAGATTGGCAGTATGGCTGCACCTAAATACAGGTTTTTTTTTTATGGCAAGTTCCACTCGAGATCACAGAACACTAAAATATCCTATCAAATCTAATATTTGGTGATAAAGTCTACAATCAAACAAAATAAAAAAAACAGCTTGTACTTCACTAGTAAAAATATGAAAAAGAAAAAAGTCTCACTAAGTGGAATATGCTTTGTCATAAAGTGCAAGGTTTGTTAGATCCTTTACAAAAGATCTACAGTAATGATGAATCAGATTTACACAATGCGAGCCCATACTGCTAAAAAAAAAAAAAAAAAAATGTGTAGGTGTTTGAAATGTCACATTTAGTTATGTTCATTGAAAACCTACGCTGGCTTTTCATGAATTCGAAAGACTCCAATTTCAACATTCTTCCCTGGTGAAAACAGTTACTCAAAGTAATGCTACATTAGACATTAGCCTGGATTAAAGATGTTCAGTATAGATGCTTTATGGCCAAACTGGCTACATTAATGTCGAAGAGAAAAAAAAATAAACAAAACTTGGCAATCAGTGTCCAGTGTTAAAGAGCACAGCATTACATATCAGAAATGGTTGGCGTGCTTATCCTCTTAACCACCTTTTTACGGTGGTCACTAACAGGCTTCTTTGTACAGGGTGGGCCATTTATATACATACACCTAAATAAAATGGGAACGGTTGGTGATATCAACTTCCTGTTTGTGGCACATTAGTATATGGGAGGGGGGAAACTCTTCAAAGATGGGTGGTGACCATGGTGGCCATTTTGAAGTCAGCTATTTTGTATCCAACTTTATTTTTTCCAATGGGAAGAGGGTCATGTGACACATCAAACTTATTGAGAATTTCACAAGAAAAACAATGGTGTGCTTGGTTTTAACGTAACTTTATTCTTTCATGAGTTATTTACAAGTTTCACTTTGTTTACAGCCATTGACATGTCGCAGAGGTTAACACATGAGGAGCAGATTGAAATTGTATTGATATCTGGTGAAAGCAGTACCCGGGTCACTGCAGCAGATTTTAATGTAAGACACCCTACCCAAGAAAAATGTCACCATTCCCATTTTATTTAGGTGTATCCATATAAATGGCCCACCCAAAAATGTTTGCTTCATCACTCAACATAATGTTCTGTGTAAACTGAGGGTCCTGTTCCAATTTTGTTTTGCCCATTCTGCAAATTCAGGGCAACGATCTGGCATCAGCTGAACATCCCTTTAGCGGCATTGAGCAAGTGTGTATTCTGCTGGACATTATCTAAATGGAATTTTAACCATTGTTTGTATTAAAAGTAAAATTTTATCTTTTGATTATTCGCTGGACGTTACTCATTATTGGATCCTGCTGTGGTTACTTCACCCTGCAGTGTGGACCACTATGAAGCAAGCTGGACATCTAGATGGACTGAAAGTGATGAGCTGACGTCTCCCCCCTTTTTAATCCATATACATGGCTCACCCTGTACAACACCACCTTTTTACAGTGTCATTGTAGTATAAGATAGCAATGTAAGTGGTGCTAAAATCGCCAAGCCCCAACTTTATGTACAGCCGGGATACAGAGAGAAGTTGTGAAAGGCTCATCACAATTGGGATCACTATGATAATCCGATCACCAAAAAAGCTTTTACATTAAAAAAGGTTATATTCTCGACCCTAAATATGTCTTTATGACCCAGATATATGCTCTGTCAATTATTAACTAACAAATGTTCCAAAGTAAAATTCAGGGCCAAAAGAAGCACCATACCAATTTCCTACAACAAATACATGTTAACTCCATTTTTTTTTTAAATTCGTTTATTAACCACTAATCATATATACTGACCAGTTTCCTACTCCACACTGATGAGGGGCAATACCCCGAAACAGCTGTCTGTGGATGGATACCATGTTTTGGCATAGGTGGTTTCCTTCATTGGAGACTGCCCTTCCCGTGGTTGTTCCTTCCCGGGGAAAGACCTGGCTAGTCATTGCTTGCGCTGAGAAACATGTGATGGTGTCTCCGCGGCTTGTGTTTTGCATGTTTTTACATATTTCCCATAAGGGATGGGGGCATTGCTCTAGAATCACTGCGTTGAGAAACATGTGATGGTGTCTCCACAGTGTTGGATGTTGATCTCCATGAGTTCATTCATCCTCATTTTTCACAAAACATATATACACATGCATATAGCCAGAGGAATACATATGCATTTATCCCAACAATTATAGTGGAACAGCAAATTTGCACAGTAGACTATCAATACAATTTAAATTACATAGATTCATGTATTAAACTGGAGTCTGAACTGAGAAAGCAAATTAATGTGTATGCACAATGCAGGTGCATATTAACACATGACCATTAACCAGAGAAAACAAAAAGCAAAAAGCACAAATATCCTGAAATAAAAAGTAAAAAATAAACTGCAAATAATGTATAAAGATAATAATAATAAGGGTATTTAGTAAACTTAATTTTGATCAAAATAACGTGCAAGCCATCCCGCTACGTCACGGCAACCCTTGTGGGACAGTCCTACGCTAGTATTTAAAACATTTTCACTTGCCAAGTGACGTGAATGTGAACAAGGATCGAGGGACTGACCCACTATTAAAAGCATAGGCCAGACTGGAACCTCTTCCCAATCCTCATCTTGAGTATCAGGAATAAGACCTTCCCACCTCCTCCTGATAGACACTATTGCAGAGCCAGTTCCCACAGATAGCATATACGTGTATAGGGCAGAGATTAGACCCTGGGGTCCTTGTGACTTAAGGATACCTATTAATAGGGCAGGACGAGATAGCCCGGGGCCCACCCATAGAGCGCAATTGTGACCGGAAAGCTGAAGGTAGCGTAAAAATTGAGACCTCGGAATATTGTGTTTAGATTGAATTTGTTCGAAGGACACTAGGACACCCTGTTCATATAAATCCCTGACCGAGGAAACTTTATGTAAAATCCAGAATTCAGAGGACAGGTAGTTCAACAACACCAGGAAATAAACGTTATCCCACAGTGGCATTTCAGCTATAATATCCCCAAAGCGGACTACCCTTTTAATTTGTCTCCAAACTGACCTCGCTCATGGAAGTAAAAGGTAATAACAGAGGGACACAAAATGTATCCACTTCTAGAAAGCCCAGCAGGAAGTTGACTCCTGCAGCTTGGGCCAAATGACTTTCAGGGTTAGATAAGTGACTATCAGGAATCCATCTACTCAGAGCCTTAGGGTCCCGTTACACTAAACGACGCACCAGCGATCCCGACAACGATACGACCAGGTCAGGATCACTGGTGCGTGGCTACATGATCGCTGGTGAGTTCTCAAACAGGCTGACTCACCAGCGATCACGACCAGCGAGGACACTGGTATCCAGGGTAAATAGCGGGTAACTAAGCACAAGCGTCGCTTAGTTACCCTTGATACCAGCTCCCAGCGTCTGCTTACAGCGCTTGGAGCTCGCTGTTCGTTGGTCTCCCGCTGCCACACGTAGCGATGCGTGCTGGCCAGCGGGAAACCAACAATCAAAAAATGGCCCAGGACATTCCTGCACGATCAGCGATACCTGGCGGGGGCATTCGCTGATGCGTGCCACACACAGCGAGATCGCTGATGCGTTACAAAATCGGTGACGCATCAGCGATCTTGCAAGCAATCTCGCTTAGTGTGAAGTACCCCTTAATCCGCCCGGCCAGATAATATAAATAGAAATCCAGCAGTGCCGCCCCACCCATCTGTTTGGGCCTTTGTAAGGTAGACAATTTAAGCTTGGGTCTGGTTTTCCCCCATATAAAAGTCGTGAATAGAGAATTTAAATTTGTAAAGAAAGATTTAGGGATCAGCACCGCACTATGTTGAAGGGAATAACTAAACTTAGGAAGTAAAATCATCTGTGAAACGCACGCTAGCCACGACCCGGAAGTGCTCTGCCCGGTTTGTAGAGATGACTTTGCCAGAAGCATGCCCGCAGGGTTTCAGCGTGCTGGAGGCAGACCCCAAAAGCACCCAGGCAGGAGGAAGTGGCTCGCAGCTCAGGAGCAGCGCCTGAAGTAGGCTGAGGGACCCCCCCCATCGGAGGGTGTCAGCCACAGATTTTTTTGACAGCAGGGAGAGGCTGGGCCCCCAGATTTACGCTGATCTGCTCGATGCTGCCAAGGATAGGAGCTTCCTCTCGACGTTCCTATCCTCACTGGGACAGGAAAAAACACTGAGGGGTGGAGATGGGAGGGTCCTTTTAACATCTCATTTCCTGTCCCAGTGAGGATAAGATAGATGTCCTCAATGGTGCTGTCAGGATTGGTGAACTGGAAAACATCAGCTCGGGACAAAATTTACCTTCACCCAGCCCCAGATCAGGAAAAAATAGAGACACTATGAGTCTCGAATATGGCAACTATTCCCTTACAAATTTCAGATTTTTTTCACCACAAAAAAAAAAAAAAAAAAAAAAAAGAATATATACATGTTTGTTGTCTGCGTACTTGTACTGACCTTGAGAATCATATTGGTAGGTCATTCTTAGCCATTGGTGTATATTGCAATTAAAAAAATATCCAAAAAAACTGTGGAATTGCAATTCTTTTATTTCACCGCACTTGGCTTTTTTTTTTTTTTTTCTTCATGTTTTCCAGTAACCTTTATGGTAAAATCAGTGGTGTCATTCAAAAGTACAACTTGTCTCGCAAACAGCCAGCCCTTATACGGCTATATTGACGGAAAATGTAAAAAAGTTATGGCTCTGGGAAGAAAGGGAACAAGAAACTTTAAATTTGTAGCACTATAAATTTTGTAGATGCCAAAAAAAAAAAAAAAAAAAAAAAAAAAAAGAAAGACAATATGGTGCTTGGAAATCAGCTGAGGAAAGCCATAGGACTGCAGCTAAGGGGTACAACGAACTGTAACCACATCCTGTAGATAACCAGTTTAACTTAACCATAAGAAACCATGCTATGTTGTTATGGCGTGCTATAAACAATCACCTATATGAACAGTTAGAAAACCAAAGATTTGAACAAAAGAACGTACGCTTTGGTTTGTGGACAGAACGTGTTTTGTTAGATTTAACAGTTTTTGTGCTGCATTCAGCAAAAGGATTTTATTGAAGATAGAAGTTGGTTAAAAAAAAGCTAAGCCCAAGTTTTTCTTTAACTGTCAGTTACTAAAGATTACACACCATTTTTAAAGGCAAGAAACATTAAAAGCTTTTTGTTACAACAACTTTTGATCCTTTTTTTTTTTTTTTTTTTGGGTAGTGACGTATTACAGGGAGGGGACAGAGTTGGAGCATCATGCACGCGATGCTATAGTCTGGACAGTGATAATCACCAGGTGATAAAACCTTCAAAGTACCGTATATACTCGAGTATAAGCCGAGGCACCTGATTTTACCACAAAAAAAACTGGGAAAACATTGATTTGAGTATAAGCCTAGGGTGGGAAATACAGCAGCTACTGGTAAATTTCAAAAATAAAAATAGATACCAATAAAATTACATTAACTGAGTCAGGGGCCCTATAAGATGCTTCATACAAAATAAATCCCATGTAATGCTCCATAAAGTTGAAGATGGCCCCCATAAGATGCTCCATACAAAAATATGCCCCATAAAGTTGATGATGGGCCCCATAAGATACCATATAATGCAGTTTATGCTGATCATACAGTTGTGGCCAAAAGTATTGACAACCCTGCAATTCTGTCAGATGATACTCTCTTCTACTCTCATTTTCTTCCTGAAAATGATTGCAAACACAAATTCTTTGGTATTATCTTCATTTAATTTCTCCTAAATGAAAAAACACAAAAGAGTGAAGCAAAAAGCAAAACATTGATCATTTCACACAAAACTCCAAAAATGGGCCAGACAAAAGTATTGGCACCCTCAGCCTAATACTTGGTTGCACAACCTTTAGCCAAAATAACTGCGACCAACCGCTTCCGGTAACCATCAATGAGTTTCTTACAATGCTCTGCTGGAGTTTTAGACCATTCTTCTTTGGCAAACTGCTCCAGGTCCCTGATATTTGAAGGGTGCCTTCTCCAAACTGCCATTTTTAGATCTCTCCACAGGTGTTCTATGGGATTCAGGTCTGGACTCATTGCTGGCCACCTTAGAAGTCTCCAGTGCTTTCTCTCAAACCATTTTCTAGTGCTTTTTGAAGTGTGTTTTGGGTAATTGTCCTGCTGGAAGACCCATGACCACTGAGGGAGACCCAGCTTTCTCACACTGGGCCCTACATTATGCTGCAAAATTTGTTGGTAGTCTTCAGACTTCATAATGCCATGCACACGGTCAAGCAGTCCCGTGCCAGAGGCAATAAAGCAACCCCAAAACATCAGGGAACCTCCGCCATGTTTGACTGTAGGGACCGTGTTCTTTTCTTTGAATGCCTCTTTTTTTTCTTCCAAAACGTTTTAGACTTTTTCAGGTAAGTTTTGGCAAACTCCAGCCTGGCTTTTTTATGTCTCGGGGTAAGAAGTGGGGTGTTCCTTAGGGTGACCGGATCTCATATGGGGGGGAAAAAATGTCAGAATCTTGTTTGTCTGGACCCCACAAAACGATTCCCCTTTCCAGATATTGAGAGAGCCAAAATTTGAGCTCGATCAAACGACGTTAACCCGTGCCGCTCGTCGCTCAAAGTTTGAAAAAAATCCAAATTGAGGCATTTTAAGATTTAGGTATTTTGCATAGTCTGTTAGACTATAAAGAATGTGACAACAACATTGCAGAAATAGCCCTGAACAAATTTTCGAACCATTTGTGGTATTTGAATGCAGAGTTGGTGGGATTATCGTTTTTTGATCCCACCATTACAGACAATGAAAAGTTGTTAATGGCTAATAAATTGCTCAGTAGCACAGATGAACCATCAGAGCACGCTAACCTACATGAGTTGATAATTTTACATAGTTATCTAATTTATTCTAGAGCTTTTGTTAAAGTAGTTTTTGAAACGTCAGAATATAATGCTCGGAATTTGCTTACAACTTGCAGGACATATTGCTTTTGTTCTTCATCTTTTGTCAGAAGGTCGTTAAAGTCGGTTACTTCCTACCTCTTAATTTTTCTTTCCTAACTTTTGGATTTACAACCCTAGCGTGCTCTGATGGTTCATCTGTGCTACTGAGAAATTTATTAGCCATTAACAACTTTTCATTGTCTGTAATGGTGGGATCAAAAAACGATAATCCCACCAACTCTGCATTCAAATACCACAAATGGTTCGAAAATTTGGTCAGGGCTATTTCTGCAATGTTGTTGTCACATTCTTTATAGTCTAACAGACTATGCAAAATACCTAAATCTTAAAATACCTCAATTTGGATTTTTTCAAACTTTGAGCGACGAGCGGCACGGGTTAACGTCGTTTGATCAAGCTCAAATTTTGGCTCTCTCAATATCTGGAAAGGGGAATCGTTTTGTGGGGTCCAGACGGACAAAATTCCGACATCGATTTTTTGCAGTCACCCTAGTGTCCCTGGGTCTCCTACAATACAGTCCCTTTTCATTCAGACGCCGACGGATAGTACGGGTTGACACTGTTGTACCATCAGACTGCAGGGCAGCTTGAACTTGTTTGGATGTTAGTTGAGGTTCTTTATCCAACATCCGCACAATCTTGCGTTGAAACCTCTTGTCAATTTTTCTTTTCCGTCCACATCTAGGGAGGTTATCCACAGTGCCATGGGCTTTCTTGATGACACTGCGAACGGTAGACACAGGAACATTCAGGTCTTTGGAGATGGACTTGTAGCCTTGAGATTGCTCATGCTTCCTCACAATTTGGTTTCTCAAGTCCTCAGACAGTTCTTTGGTCTTTCTTTTCTCCATGCTCAATGTGGTACACACAAGGACACAGGACAGAAGTTGTCAACTTTAATCCATGTCAACTGGCTGCAAGTGTGATTTAGTTATTGCCAACACCTGTTAGGTGCCACAGGTAAGTTACTGGTGCTGTTAATTACACAAATTAGAGAAGCATCACATGATTTTTCGAACAGTGCCAATACTTTTGTCCACCCTATTTTTTATGTTTGGTGTGAAATTATATCCAATTTGGCTTTAGGACAATTCTTTTTGTGTTTTTTTCATTTAAGACAAATTAAATGAAGATAATAATACCAAAGAATTTGTGTTTGCATTCATTTTCAGGAAGAAACTGAGTATTATCTGACAGAATTGCAGGGGTGTCAATACTTTTGGCCACAACTGTATACCCTATATTGCTGCTGCAATAAAAAAAAATGACATACTCCACTTTTGTCGCTGACCACTGCTCATCAGCGTCGCCAGCTTTCTGCAGTGACTGTTCAGGTAGAGGGTGCACACTGATCACGTCATCGAACCCTCTGACCTGAATGTCACAGCCAGAGGACGCAGAAGACAGCGTGGTGGAGGAACGGGGACAGGTGTCACAAGAGTCGGGGGCCTGAGCAAGTGGCGGCACAGGCACCTGGCCCACATAGTGCGCCGGTGTTCCCGCCTGCTCAGGACACCGGCACTTGCCTCGGTGCCAAAACCAACTGCCATCCCTGTCAGCAGCCACCAAAATACTCACCGAGGCTGCAGGGGATCGCGCAGACGATCTGGAGACACTGGGGACCTCCGCACTGCATTGGAGAACAGGTAAGTGGGACCGCGACTCGGGTATAAGCCGAGGGGGGTATTTTTCCAGGAGAAAAAAAAAAAAGCTCTGCTTATACATGAGTATATACGGTAAACAGACTGCCCCCGAGGAAGCCAAACGGCAAAAGGTGCGTTGGGGCAAGTTCCTGGAGCCGGACATTCACCCACATGGGTAAGCACTGAATGCCACTGTAACCTGCACCGTCACTTTATATATTTTGGGATATGACCTTGATATACAGACTCTCCTCTGGGAGAGTGACTTTAAGGTAGCCACAAGTACTATCTTTTCATAGTCCTGTCACCCTGCGTTAGATTTTTTTACCCTTGACTTATATGGGACTCTTATGGATATCATTATTGGCAGGCTGAGGTTTTGACGTTGAATTATAGTATAGTCAGATTTTGTGGTTCACTCTACTATTTTTCTCCCGTGGAGATTTCTCTGTATGGTGCATATTATTGTGTCTAGGCTGTGAGTGGCTTCGGGAAGTATTTTCTGTTTGTCTCCCAAAACCGACCACCTCATCTATCATTACTATGTTTATTGTGGTTTTATGTGATGATTAATAAAAGGTATATTTTATATTCATTTTGTGTCATGGTTTATGTAGGGCTGGATGCTCCTTTCATGTGTATATTCTAAACAGCACATAGCCTGACATGTGACACCTCCTTGAATTCAGTATTTTAACTCCTTCCTCATGTAGTCCTCATAGATAGTAAAAACCTGCTAACCAATTCCCTTTAAGCACAGACGCTTGTGCACCCTTGGCATGACTGACAAGTTAAGTGCACCTTCCCACTTATTTGTTTTCCATCCAACTCCACCCTTCCCTGGCTCTATAAAGCCTGAATTGTCAAATAACAATGAAGGTGGAGATGAAATCTGTAAGCAGGTTTTTGTCAGGAAATCTGATTGCAGCAAAAAGTAGAGACACTATGATTCCAGCAATGTATTACTTACTGGACTTCTTGGTGCAGTTTTGATATAAACTCTTGTCTGACAAAGCTACAGTGGCATGTAAAAGTTTGGGCACCCCTGGTTAAAATTGCTGTTATTGTGAACAGTGGCAAGTTGAAAATTTAAATGATTTCTAAAAGGGATAAAGTTAAAAGATGACAATTCCTTTGCATTTTTGGCAAAAAAAAAATATATATATAGTAATGTTTTTTACATGTTAAAAAATGCATAAAAAAGTAAAATGAGCTGATGCACAAATTTGAGCACCCTTGAAGATTTGAGTACTCCAGATAACTTTTACCAAAGTTTCAGACCTTAATTAGCCCGTTAGGGTTATGGCTTATTCGCTAACATTGTTAGGAAAGGCCAGGTGATGCAAATTTCCCAGCTTTTTAAAAACCCAGCTTCTTCCAACCTTGTGCCAAAAAAACAGCAGCCATGACTTTCAAAGCAGCTGCCTAGGGAGTGAAAATAAAAATGAAAGTGGCCCATAAAGCCGGAGAAGACTACAAGAAGATAAAGTGCTTTTGAGTTGCCCATTCCTCAGTTTGACATGCAATTCAGAAATGGCAGTTAACAGGAACAGTGCAGGTCAAGATAAAATCTCGAAGATCAAATAAAATTTCAGTGAGAGATGCTTGTAGGATTTCTAAAGAGGCAAATCAGAACCCCCACTTGACTGCAAAAGACCTTCAGAAAGATTTAGCATACACTGTAGTTATGGTACATTGTTGTACTGTTCATAGACACGTGAACAAATATGGCCTTCATGGAAGAGTCATCAGAAGAAAACCTCTCCTGCGTCCTGACCATAACATTCAGAAGTATGAAAAGAACATCTAAACAAGGCTGATGCATTTTGGAAACACGTCCTGTGGACCGATGAGGTTAAAATAGAACTTATTAACCCAACTATCCCTGTGTGGCACAGTCAAAAGTTTTACCATAACCAGGTTCCCTGCATCATGTTACCACATGCTTTATGCATCTATTAGCCCTCTGTGTCTGTACTGTTACACACTTAACATTATGGCTGGTCCGAACAATGAAGGCAACTGTTACCACCCACCTTTCATGTCTACCTTTTTTTCCCCCTCATAGATTGTAAGCTTGCGAGCAGGGCCCTCATTCCTCTTGGTATCTTATGATCTGTGAGATTATTGTTATACTGTAATGTCTACCGTCTGTACAAGTCCCCTCTGAAATGTAAAGTGCCGCGGAGTATGTCGGCGTTATAGAAAAATTATTATTATTATCAACTCTTTGGTCACAATGATCAAAGGTATATACGTGTGGAGAAAAAAGGGCGCAGAATTTCAGGAAAAGAACCCCTCAACCACCATTAAGCATGAGGGTGGATGAATCTTGCTTTTGGGTTGTGTTGCAGCCAATGGCACGGGGACTATTTTACAGGTACAGGGAAGAATGGATTCAATGAAATTTCATCAAACTTTTGATGCAAACATAACGCTACCTGTAAAAAAGCTGAAGTTAAAAAAAAAAAAGAAGAAGAATGGCTTCAACAAATGGATAATGATTCTAAACGCACAACATCCACAATAAACTGCCACAAAAAGAGGAAGCTGATGGTTTTACAATGGCCCTCACAGTCCCCTGATCTGAACATCATTGAAAATTTGTGGTTAGACCTCAAAATAGCAGGATATGCAAGACAACCCAGGAATTTCACAGAACTGGAATATGGGAATGATGGTGTATCCTGGAGAAGCCACTAAACTGCACTATCATATTTCCAATTCAAGTGAATGGTAGATGAGGTGCAATAACTGGAAGCAGCTATTAAACAATATATGGAGAAGAACTGTTTAAAAGGGAACCTGTCAGCAGGATTGTGCACAGTATCCTACAGTGTAAGGCCGCTACCGTTTATACTGAGTAAAATCATACCTTGGTTGATGAAATCAGTCTTGTGGTTGTTTTTTAATCTTTAGTATCAGTCTTTAGTTAGTGACATGCTCATGCTTCTGGCAGGGGCCCGGGGGGGGGGGGTATTGATAATGGGATAATGCAGTGCCCCCTATTTGCATAAGTATCAGTACAAACTGAAGAACAAAAAAAAAAAACCTTCTGCAGGCAGGTGCCAGTCACGCCACCTGCGCTGCAGCATAATCACGTTTAGTGTCCTAGTAATAACTGTTCTTGATGTTACTGAGCAAGTACAAAAAATAAAAATAAATCAGTTTGAAAATGGTGCCAGCTGCGCCTGCACAGTAGCAGCTATCAGTGTGTATAGAGGTCCAATAGCTGCTAGTGCACAGGCAGCGCCATCTTGCTGGAGTAGAAAAAAAATGTCCTCCTCTAAGATGATGCCACTCGCGCAGTAGCAGCTCTCTGATATCTCGCGAGCCCCATTTTCCAATGTATTTTTTTTGTACTCTCTCAATAACATCAAGAACAGTTATTACTAAACATGGGATTATGCTGCAGCGCAGGTGCCAGGTCTGGCATCTGCCTGCAGAAGGTTTTTTTTTTTCTTCAGTGTGTACAGGTATTCATTATGCAAACGAGGGGGCAGGTCACTGGTGGAATCGGTGACCTGTCAGCAGTCTGCATTATAAATATCTAAGCAGAGCACCACATGAAACTCCCCCACAGCCCCGCCCCAGAGCACGGTCATATCTATATATATAAAACTGAATGTATGTATGTATGTATGTATGCATGCATGCATGCATGCATCACCAACCAATCACGAAGCATCTTTCATTTCACCAGAGCTGTTCAAAAGAAGCTGAGCTGTGATTGGTTGCTATGAGCAAGTTTTCCCACTTGACAACACCTCAGCAGACACTGACATGGTGTGAGAAATCTAGCATACCTGGGAACATAAGCTCCCAGCCATTGTCTGCCCCCTAAAAAGGAGCAGAGAGCACATGACAGAAATGAATCCCCCCTCCCGTGCCCATATACACATCACACATCCTCCATCCTATAGGCACATCTTCCCTCTTAAAGGGATCATTGGTATGTAAGTCAGCAAATCAATCCAGCGCTTTGGTTTTGACCCCAGGCCTCTCTTAAAGGGATCTCCAGTATGGAAGTTAGGGCAAATCCCTCAGTGCTCTGATTCTGACCCCAGGCTTCTATTAAAGGGATCATTGGTATGGAAGTCAGGGCAAATCCGCTCATCGCTCTGGTTCTGACGCCAGGCCTCTCTTAATGGGATCCCCGGTATGGAAGTTAGGACCGTTCCACTCAGCGCCCTGGTTCTGACCCCAGGCTGATGGGATATTAGGGGTAGTAGTCCGGTGCCTCTAGCTGACGGAATGATGTGGGATATTAGGGGGAGTAGTTGGGTGGCTCTGGCTGACGGGATGATGTGGGATATTAGGGGTAGTAGTCCGGTAGCTCTGGCTGACGGGATGATGTGGAATATTATAGTGAATGTGGCTATGCGGAGTGGGCGGGGCTCTACACTCAGATTATATAGACTGTAAGCTTGCGAGCAGGGCCCTCATTCCTCTTGGTATCTGTTATCATCTATGTGATTATTGTTATGCTGTAATGTCTATTGTCTGTACAAACCCCCTCTGAAATGTAAGGTGCTGCGGAAAATTATTTATATACAGTGCCTACAAGTAGTATTCAACCCCCTGCAGATTTAGCAGGTTTGATAAGATGCAAATAAGTTAGAGCCTTCAAACTTCACACAAGAGCAGGATTTATTAACAGATGCATAAATCTTACAAACCAAAAAGTTATGTTGCTCAGTTAAATTTTAAGAAATTTTAAACATACAAGTGTGGGTCAATTATTATTCAACCCCTAGGTTTAATATTTTGTGGAATAACCATGTTTGCAATTACAGCTAATAATCGTCTTTTATAAGACCTGATCAGGCCGGCACAGGTCTCTGGAGTTATCTTGGCCCACTCCTCCATGCAGATCTTCTCCAAGTTATCTAGGTTCTTTGGGTGTCTCATGTGGACTTTAAATCTTGAGCTCCTTCCACAAGTTTTCAATTGGGTTAAGGTCAGGAGACTGACTAGGCCACTCCAACACCTTGATTTTTTGCCTCTTGAACCAGGCCTTGGTTTTCTTGGCTGTGTGCTTTGGGTCGTTGTCTTGTTGGAAGATGAAATAACGACCAATCTTAAGATCCTTGATGGAGGAGCGGAGGTTCTTGGCCAAAATCTCCAGGTAGGCCGTGCTATCCATCTTCCCATGGATGCGGACCAGATGGCCAGGCCCCTTGGCTGAGAAACAGCCCCACAGCATGATGCTGCCACCACCATGCTTGACTGTAGGGATGGTATTCTTGGGGTCGTATGCAGTGCCATCCAGTCTCCAAACGTCACGTGTGTGGTTGGCACCAAAGATCTCGATCTTGGTCTCATCAGACCAGAGAACCTTGAACCAGTCTGTCTCAGAGTCCTCCAAGTGATCATGAGCAAACTGTAGACGAGTCTTGACATGACGCTTTGAAAGTAAAGGTACCTTACGGGCTCGTCTGGAATGGAGACCATTGCGGTGGAGTACGTTACTTATGGTATTGACTGAAACCAATGTCCCCTCTGCCATGAGATCTTCCCGGAGCTCGCTCCTTCTTGTCCTTGGGTTAGCCTTGACTCTTCGGACAAGCCTGGCCTCGGCACGGGAGGAAACTTTCAAAGGCTGTCCAGGCCGTGGAAGGCTAACAGTAGTTCCATAAGCCTTCCACTTCCGGATGATGCTCCCAACAGTGGAGACAGGTAGGCCCAACTCCTTGGAAAGGGTTTTGTACCCCTTGCCAGCCTTGTGACCCTCCACGATCTTGTCTCTGATGGCCTTGGAATGCTCCTTTGTCTTTCCCATGTTGGCCATGTATGAGTGCTGTTCACAAGTTTGGGGAGGGTCTAAATAGTCAGAAAAGGCTGGAAAAAGAGATAATTAATCCAAACATGTGAAGCTCATTGTTCTTTGTGCCTGAAATACTTCTTAATACTTTAGGGGAACCAAACAGAATTCTGGTGGTTTGAGGGGTTGAATAATAAATGACCCTCTGAATAAACTTTTCACAATTTAAAAAAAAAATTAAACAAAGAAAAAACATTCTTTTTTGCTGCAGTGCATTTCACACTTCCAGGCTGATCTACAGTCCAAATGTCACAATGCCAAGTTAATTCCGAATGTGTAAATCTGCAGGGGGTTGAATACTACTTGTAGGCACCAATATATATATATATATATATATATATATATATATATATATATATATATATATATATATATATATATATATATATATATACATACACATACACATACATATACATATATACACACACACATACACACACATTATAAATTTGTTAAATGAAATAAATAAAGATTAACAAACAACCACAAGATGGATTTCATCAATCAAGGTATCATTTTAATCACTATAACAGTGCTGGCCTGACGCTGTCTGTAGTTTACTGTGCACAATCCTGCTGAGAGGTTCCCTTTAAGATCAATACATTGTTATTTGTTCAGTGGCAGCCAAATATAAACAGCTAATTATTGAGAGTGCCGAGCTTTGAACCCACACTGATCTGATAAAGATAAAATATAGTATTTATACTAATCCTAATAATTCAACATATAAAGGCTCCCCTCACACAAAACTAAAGTCGGCCCACACCTGTTGATATCAGTGGGATCAGCCAACAGCCTACCTTGTATCAGATGCTCTTGACCCTCCCCTGACAAATTGTCGGCAGAAAGAAGAATTCACCAATTGGAATTTCAAGGACAATCCTTTTGCTCAACAGAAACATAAGCCCTGTAAGAGGCTCACTCAGAACATAGAATTGCTTAGCTACATGCGTATGAATGAGCCATGAAAAATCAGCTGTCGGATGAGTGATTGTTAAGATGAACGTTATCTACTGTGCATGGGTGCCTTTAGACATCGACAATATGACATCTGAAACATGGCTTTATGATTTCAGCCTTGTATGTTTGACTCAAACGATGCAGCGTTTCAGAGAAAAGCATGCTTTAAAAGCTGCTGGGGACCGAACCACACGGTGATTAGTCAAAAGGGCAAATCCCCAGTGGTTACTACCCACCCGCTGCTACCGCATACTGGAAGAGACCAGTCACTCTCACAGACAAGCCGCTGGGGACCCAGTTTATGGACTAGTCAGTCTGAAACGTGATATACAGCATCTGATACATGCTGCCCGTGGATTGGGCGGCAAGATTCAGTCAGGTACAAATAAAATCAAAGCGTTTAGACTAAGCACAAAAAATACATTTTTATACAAGATTTTGTACTTTTGTTTTAACTCTAGTTATTTTCCATCAGTCTTTCCTTCTATCCACTGCACTTGGAAGCCATAACAAAGTGTCCAATGCTCCTTACGCGAAATGCGCCACTACCTTTAAATCAATGGTGTACATCTATAATCAAAAAGGCTATTATACCCATTGTGCTTCAGCCATATTACACCAAAGCTAGTAGAGAAAATTCTAGCATCCAACAGCAGCCATGTGAGTTACATATTTGTTACAATGACTGTACAAACTATTCAATGAGTCAGAGCATCCGTACATAGCCCCAATAGCTTTGATCTCTAGAGAGATTGGAAGAAATAACAAAATGATCACAAAGGGTTGCTTGCGTTCAGTCATGCTAGGTGTATTTTGCTATTGATGCCAATTACAAAAATTCCTTAATGCAACTCAAAATGTTGGGTACAGAGGGGGACAAAAAAAAAAAAAAAAAAGACTAAGCAGCTTGGTCAAAAATTTTTTGATAAAGGCATAAAAACTATATGTACTAAACAAATAGCATATTTATAACAAATAACTTGTTAAAACGGCATCCGTCAGCTGCTTCATGCTGCTGTGCTATCACTATAAACCGTCTGCGCTATTGCAGCCGCGTGTGGTTTACTGTAAAGTGCTGCAGCATTTCAGAGAAAGCATTTTGAAAATATTTTTGGAAGACTAGTCCCAGGTAGCTTCTCGCAGCCCTGCATCCCTTTACTGACAGTTTTATCCCTGTACACATTTTATATTTCATAGTAAAACACGCCTGCAACGGCGCAGCTGCTCTTTGATTAATGCTGCCCAAACTAATAGACGTTCCCCTTAAAAGGTGTTATATAATACATTGTCTACAGAAATCAAACAGGGCAATTTTAAAACCATGCAGTTCAGAATGGATGTTTCACCATTTTAAGTCTGTAGAAAGCGAGAGTGATTTTCAGAACACCCATGGACTCCCACAAACAAAACTGTTCGATGATTCAGAAAGAATCTGTACACAACCGGGAAAGTGAAATATCCCCAGACTGAAGTGAATGAGATATGACTAGGAGACTTGAAATCAACATAAGCAAGAACAAGATGTCTCTCCAGTCACCAGAATGCTAGTACACATCACAATGAAAATAAACCTTTCGTTACATCACGTCATTAGGAATAGGTTTAGCGTGCACTCGGTCTTATCATGAACGAGGTGCTGGTGTAACGGACCTGGTGGTCCCAATATAGAGTATTTTTATAATTCACTGCACACTCTTGTGGATTATCATGCCAAATAGTTTAAATTTTATTAACACACAATCTGGGAGCGTAACAGAATAATGCAATGGAAGCGATATATAGAACGTTTCGGCTCCACCGGAGCCTTTATCACACAATCGCTTAATCCAGTGCCATATAAAAGAAGGGTATAGAGAAGAGGGATAAAGATCCCTGTGGTGTCACAGAGACTAGTCATATGCTAAAATCCTTATAAAGGTGCCGGATCACCATCAATGGCTAGTGGGGACCTGCAGGGGTTACTGTCTAAAGAGGCGCTTCCGCGCCTGGCTGAGTCGGCGCGGGAGCGCCGCTTTAGACAGCAACCCCTGCAGGTCCCCACTAGCCATTGATGGTGATCCGGCACCTTTATAAGGATTTTAGCATACGACTAGTCTCTGACACCACAGGGATCTTCATCCCTCTTCTCTATACCCTTCTCTTATATGGCACTGGATTAAGCGATTGTGTGATAAAGGCTCCGGTGGAGCCGAAACGTTCTATATATCGCTTCCATTGCATTATTCTGTTACGCTCCCAGATTGTGTGTTAATAAAATTTAAACTATTTGGCATGATAATCCACAAGAGTGTGCGGTGAATTATAAAATTACATCACGTCATTATACACACCAACGTTAATGTGAATTAGAGCAAATGTCACATTTGGCCTCTGCCTTCAAAACAAAACCTGTACCCCCTACACACACAACGGAGCGGCATCAAAAGCACATTATGTAAAGATCCAACGACGACGGCATTTCTGATAGCCACTAGTGGAGATATTTTCCATCTTACACCACAGTAATTCCTGGAAGCAATAATCACGCATGCAAGATCTTTTAGACAACTCTTACCTTATTGCAGTCTTTACACATGTAGGAAAACCATAGCAGAAATTATTCAGAACAGATTGGGATCTTCTGAAAGGAATATGTCAGCAGGATCATCCCCCAAAGCCGTTTATATGGGCAAGTAGGTCATAGTAAGCTGAATAAAAAGCTGATTTTATATCGGTGATCTGATGTCTTATTCCAGAGAAATCTGTTTTTCTGAATATGTAAATGAGCTGTTAAGATCTATGGACCGGACATGGATCTCCACCGAGAATTTGACCCCAGAGATTATTTTAAATGAAAGGGGGTTTTACCAGTGTGAGACATGTAGATCAGAGAGCAGACTGTCAGTCATCACATGTCTCACCCTGGTAACTGACCTAAAGATCTTAACCCCTGGGGCTTTTTTGGTTTTGAGTTTTCGTTTTTCACTCCCCTTCTTTCCAGAGCCGCATTATCTTTCTGGTCACATGCGTATTAAGTGCGGGAACACAGCTAACTACGCATATGTACTAGTTTAAATAATGTTGTACAGTGTTTCAGCCGGAAGTACACGTACACTGCAGTTCTCGCAATCACCTGACTGTGAGAAGTGCCGTGCATGTGACCGCCAGGAAAGGGGTTATCTCCGGTTACTAACCAAGTTCTACCAGTCAGCTGATCGCGAGAACTGCAGTGCACGTGACCGCTGGGGACCGAGTAGTCTCCGGTTATCAGCTTCAAGCTCCGCTACATTCTGGATGTCAGGCTGAAAGGTGGCATAATGACACCGTTCAGCAAAAAGGCATCCAGATGTAGCGGAGCTGGACTCATCGTGGGACAGTATGTATATCTTCTCGGCGGACAGGTAAGGATATTGTTGCTTTTTTAATTTTAACTCTCTTCCAGGAGACAAGGGTGTCTGTGGAATAGGCGATGCAGTAAGCATGGCTTAATTAAGATTTATTAAAAAGGAGTCTCTCATTATTTCAAGTAAAATACTTTATTCTGGCTGTGTCTTTATTTCCATATACAGTGGGGAAAAAAAGTATTTAGTCAGTCAGCAATAGTGCAAGTTCCACCACTTAAAAAGATGAGAGGCGTCTGTAATTTACATCATAGGTAGACCTCAACTATGGGAGACAAACTGAGAAAAAAAAATCCAGTAAATCACATTGTCTGTTTTTTTTTCATTTTATTTGCATATTATGGTGGAAAATAAGTATTTGGTCAGAAACAAGCAATCAAGATTTCTGGCTCTCACAGACCTGTAACTTCTTCTTTAAGAGTCTCCTCTTTCCTCCACTCATTACCTGTAGTAATGGCACCTGTTTAAACTTGTTATCAGTATAAAAAGACACCTGTGCACACCCTCAAACAGTCTGACTCCAAACTCCACTATGGTGAAGACCAAAGAGCTGTCAAAGGACACCAGAAACAAAATTGTAGCCCTGCACCAGGCTGGGAAGACTGAATCTGCAATAGCCAACCAGCTTGGAGTGAAGAAATCAACTGTGGGAGCAATAATTAGAAAATGGAAGACATACAAGACCACTGATAATCTCCCTCGATCTGGTGCTCCACGCAAAATCCCACCCAGTGGGGTCAGAATGATCACAAGAACGGTGAGCAAAAATCCCAGAACCACGCGGTGGGACCTAGTGAATGAACTGCAGAGAGCTGGGACCAATGTAACAAGGCCTACCATAAGTAACACACTACGCCACCATGGACTCAGATCCTGCAGTGCCAGACGTGTCCCACTGCTTAAGCCTGTACATGTCCGGGCCCGTCTGAAGTTTGCTAGAGAGCATTTGGATGATCCAGAGGAGTTTTGGGAGAATGTCCTATGGTCTGATGAAACCAAACTGGAACTGTTTGGTAGAAACACAACTTGTCGTGTTTGGAGGAAAAAGAATACTGAGTTGCATCCATCAAACACCATACCTACTGTAAAGCATGGTGGTGGAAACATCATGCTTTGGGGCTGTTTCTCTGCAAAGGGGCCAGGACGACTGATCCGGGTACATGAAAGAATGAATGGGGCCATGTATCGTGAGATTTTGAGTGCAAACCTCCTTCCATCAGCAAGGGCAGTGAAGATGAAACGTGGCTGGGTCTTTCAACATGACAATGATCCAAAGCACACCGCCAGGGCAACGAAGGAGTGGCTTCGTAAGAAGCATTTCAAGGTCCTGGAGTAGCCTAGCCAGTCTCCAGATCTCAACCCTATAGAAAACCTTTGGAGGGAGTTGAAAGTCCGTGTTGCCAAGCGAAAAGCCAAAAACATCACTGCTCTAGAGGAGATCTGCATGGAGGAATGGGCCAACATACCAACAACAGTGTGTGGCAACCTTGTGAAGACTTACAGAAAACGTTTGACCTCTGTCATTGCCAACAAAGGATATATCACAAAGTATTGAGATGAAATTTTGTTTCTGACCAAATACTTATTTTCCACCATAATATGCAAATAAAATGAAAAAAAAAAACAGACAATGTGATTTTCTGGATTTTTTTTTCTCAGTTTGTCTCCCATAGTTGAGGTCTACCTATGATGTAAATTACAGACGCCTCATCTTTTTAAGTGGTGGAACTTGCACTATTGCTGACTGACTAAATACTTTTTTTCCCCACTGTAACTATAGGATTAGTAATGGATAGGTGTCTTATAGATGCTTTTCCATTACTAAGCCGTGGGCTTGATGTCATCTGACAATACAAAGGTGACATCGACTCCACAAATATAAACCCTACCTTGCCACCACTACAGAGCAAGTGGGAAGAGCCGGGTAAAGTGCCACAATTGGCGCATCCTTGGATGTGCCAATTATGGGACGGCTGCGGGCTGCTATTTTTAGGCTGGCGAGGGCCAAAATCCATGGGACTCGCCAGCCTGAGAATACCAGGCTGCAGCAGTCTGCTTTTCTTTGGCTGGTTAACAAAAATAGGGGTACCCCACACTTTTTTTTGGAGGGGTTTCCACTATTTTTGCTAACCATCCATGGTAAGCAGACTGCTGCGGCCTGGGATTATTAGGCTGGTAAGATCATGGCTATTGCATCCTTATCAGCCTGAAATACCAGTCCCAGTAGTCTGCTTCACTCTGGCTGGTTAATAAATATAGGGGACGCTGTTTTTTATTTATTAAAAAAGGAGGGGACCTCTCTCTGTGCTTTCCTCCACTTCCTGTGTCATGTACTTCCGTCTGTGTCACAAGATTTACCATTATTTAAATTAGTATACATGTATAGTAAGCTGCGTTCCCACACTTAATACGCATGTGACTAGGAAGATAATGCGGTTTTACCGCATCCAATCAAAGTGTATGGGTAATTTAGCTACATAAATTGACATACTGCGGTCTGGAAATACATGTCGCATGTCTGTCTCTGCAGGTGAGCCACGGGCATCGGTGCACACATAGTGGGCATGGGATTTCTTGAAATCCCATCCACTATACTGTAACAGCTGGACGCTGTAGGTTGGACGCTGAGGATGTATGCAGAATCCAACCCGTAGCTTTTTCTTACAGTGGAATCATACTCCAATATATCTGCAAACAGGAAATCACTTTTCCTTCCCAGAAGCCAACTTTCAAATTAGCTTTATTTCAAGTGACAAAAAAAAAAAAAAAAAACCCATGCAATGAAATAATGCATCAAAAATGCAGATAACCTGCCAGTGACCTCAGATGCAGATTTGGTGCAGATTTCACCAGCATCAAATCCTGAGCCATTCCTGATCATGTGCACATACCCTGAATGTTCCTCTGCTTCTCTACAATACTGCTGTGCTGCTAGGGCAAGACAACCGACCAATCACAGCACAGCTCCTTGCCGAAGCTGTGCTGTGAGGTCACACAAAGAAAACTAATGCTGATTCGCTGCATTTCAGCCAATCAGCATTAGAACACCTCTGTCCTTGGTTTTGAAGAGAAGTGCCAGAGACGCAGCACAGGAAACAGATGACTACGGCATGTGCTTGTTTTGTGTCTCTCAGACTCAGCCTCACACAGTCTGCTGTGCCTCTGACTGTGCTGGCTAAAGTGAGGGTCGGCACGCTACATACACACACACGCTGCGCACTACTCTTAGCGCATCAATAGAAGTCGGCAGAAGGTGATGTGAAGGAGCTGCCGCGTGGCTGCACTTCACATCATTTGTACAGCCTGCTCACCAGTGCAGGCTATAAAACCGCTCGGTTTTTATAAGTACCGCTCGGTGCACACTATTAGCTTGCAGGGCAGGGACGAATGAATGAGGCAGGAGATGGGGCGGGCCCAGTCCAACCCTGCCTACATGCCATGTAAGTGGCTTAGGAGAGTTGATCCTACTGATGACCTTTTAGTGCACATCTCCATCTACTTTACTTGTTTTCACGGTAAGAGCAAAGCGGTCAAAGAAAATGAGGGTGGAGACAGAAAACAAGTAGTTGGGAAGGTGCACTTAAATATTTGGCCACACCAAGGGTGAACCGGAAGCCTGTACTTGGTTTGAACTGTCATTGTGTTGACAGACGATGGCATAACCTTCGGCTTGGCAATCAAGATTAGATTGGTGTCATCTGACTTAAGGCCCCGTCACACTAAGCGACTTACTAGCAATCCCGACACCGATCTCAAGGTGTCAGGATCGCTAGTAAGTCGCTATGTGATCGCTGGTGAGCTGTCACACAGACAGCTTCACCAGCGATCAGCACAGCAATGCCGAGCGCCCGGCATCGCTGGCCATCGCTATAAAAAATAGAATCAAAATAAAAAATATAGTTATATTCTCACCTTCCGACATCCCGTTCAGCCATCCTGCCTCTCTCCACGCTCCGGTCCCAGTGATCCTTTGCACGAATGACCGCGAGATGTCACGGTCTCGAGGGATAACAAAGTCTCGCGGTCATTCGTGCAAAGGATCACTGGGACCGGAGTGTGGAGAGAGGCAGGATGGCTGAACGCGACGTCGGAAGGTGAGAATAACTATATTTTTTATTTTTTTTATTATTTTTTTTACACCTGATCGCTGGTCTCTTGCCTGTCACACACAGCGATGCGTGCTGGCCAGCGGGAGACCAGCGACCAAAGAAATGTCCAGAGGTTTCTTCCAGCGATCAGCGATACCGGCAGGGGGGCCGCTTGCTGATCGCTGTCACACACAGCGATCTCGCTGGTGAGATCGCTGTTACGTCACAAAAGTTGTGACTCAGCAGCGATCTCGCTACCGAGATTGCTTAGTGAGACGGGGCCTTTAGCAGATGCACGGATTATCTGTTTGAAAATGGCGGTGGCTTTGTCTGGTGCTTGTAGTAAGGCAACTGCCACTTCAAGCTGATCAGTGGTAGTGGCAAGAGTCAACCTCCAAACGACCTAATTGTCTACAATACATGCTTTACTTCGAATCAATCGGGAAACCAACTTAATATATAGTTGTCACCCAATTTACTTTGCCTAAAAGTGAATACCAAACCAAAAAGGACGTAATGGAAAACAATGAAAAATGAATCAATAATCTATATGAATATAGGAAATACACCCATATAAAATATGTAGAATAAAGGTAAAATTATGTCATAAGAGAACCAGGCGTCCAACCAAAACGAGTGAAAAACCACTCAAAAATACATCGTCCAAGTTTTGGGTCTCAGTTTAAAAAGGAATTGATGAATATAAAAATACTGAAAAATGTAAAAATACAAGGGACAATGTTGTTGAATAAACAATGCCTTTATTGGAGGTGATTGGCAAAAGAATGTCACTATTAGGTGCCCGCACACAGATATAAAAACAATGCAAAAAAAAAAAAAAAAATATATAGTGACCACATAAAAATTACTGAATATATGGGGACAAAAATAACAATGATAATAAATAATCGTGCCTTATGGTAAAATTCATAGATAATTAACCCCGTCCCACATAGAAAACCTTATACAATGCCACATTAGAACAAATAACATGTAATCTAAAGTGCAGGGTTATCCACTGACAAAGGATTTTCTGGAACGCGCGTTGGCTATGTATACTATAAATTGCATATTAAATTTTTGTCATATATAAGTATATATTTTTTCTTTGACCTCCGTATATAGATTCATTTATTGATTTTTGCGTTTTGACTCATGTGGTTATAACACAATTGCTATATCACAGTCTAAGATTTCTATTGGGTGTCTTACAACCAATTGCACTTTAGTTTACATATTTGTTCTAATGTGGCATTGTATAAGGTTTTCTATGTGGAACGGGGATAATTATCTATGAATTTAACCATAATGCACATTTATTATCGTTATTTTCGTCCCCATATAGTCAGTAATTTGTGTGTGGTCCCTATATTGTTCATTTAAAAAAAAAAAAACGTTTGCATTGTTTTTATATCTATGTGTGCAGGCACCTTTCTAAGGGTGTGCGAACACGCTGCGGATTCTGCTGCGGTGTACAGTACCATAATATCCTATGGATATTAAAAACCGCAGTGCAGATTTTTCCGCGCGGATTTGCTGCGGTTACTAAACCGCAGAAAGAATAGACATGTCAATTCTTTCTGCGGATCCCGCTGTGGTTTACCATCTTCTCCATTGTAGAGATGATAAACTGCAGGGCAAAACCGCAGAGCAATCCGCAGGTCTTTTGACCTGCGGATTTTACAAAATCCGAGCGGCCAAATCCGCAGAGCATTCCGCAGCGTGTGCACGTACCCTAATAGTGCCATTCTTTTGCCAATCACCTCCAATAAAGGCATTATTTATTTATTCAACAATATAGTCCCTCCCATTCTTTTACTTTAGATTTTTGGGTATTTTTATATTCATCAATTCCTTTTTAAACCACATCCAAGTTTTTGGTTTGCCTAAAAGTGGAAGATTAAGAAGAAAAATAAAGAAAGGAAGCAAGATTACAGATAGTGTTGTTGGAAAAAGTTGAAGACTAAAGCTACTGCAAGTCAACCCCCTCTTGTTATATCTGTTGTACAGACGGTAACAGAGAGACCAGACGGCTTTCTGATATTACTTCAACCATTTGCTCCATAAGCCTCACTAAGAATATTTTATTTTCATTAAGCGGACACTCATAGCCCTGTAATAGCCACGTTAGAGCGCTGTTGCAGAGTGCGGCTTACTGTAGAACTCATCGCAACCTTGTATTCCACAGATTCATTTGAGCGGGTGCCAGGTAAACCACATTTACCCAGTCACTTCAGGGGAAATATGCCGCTGCCCACAGCTTCCATATAGAAAATAGCTGGTGACTAGAGGTTTAAGTTGATCATTTTAGAGGAAGCATTTCCAGACAGAACAACTTCTCAAAAGCTATACACTCACTGGCCACTTTATTAGGTACACCTGTCCAACTGTGTGTTAAGACTTAATTTCTAATCAGCCAATCACATGGCGGCAACTCAGTGCATTTAGGCATGTAGACATGGTCAAGACAATCTCCTGCAGTTCAAACCGAGCATCAGTATGGGGAAGAAAGGTGATTTGAGTGCCTTTGAACGTGGCAAGATTGTTGGTGCCAGAAGGGCTGGTCTGAGTATTTCAGAAACTGCTGATCTACTGGGATTTTCACGCACAACCATCTCTAGGGTTTACAGAGAATGGTCCGAAAAAGAAAAAAAATCCAGTGAGCGGCAGTTCTGTGGCCGGAAATGCCTTGTTGATGCCAGAGGTCAGAGGAGAATGGGCATACTGGTTCGAGCTGATAGAAAGGCAACAGTGACTCAAATTGCCACCCGTTACAACCAAGGTAGGCAGAAGAGCATCTCTGAACGCACAGTGCGTCGAACTTTGAGGCAGATGGGCTACAGCAGCAGAAGACCACACTGGGTACCACTCCTCTCAGCTAAGAACAGGCATCTGATGGCTACTTTCAGCAGGATAATGCGCCATGTCATAAAGCTCGAATCATCTCAGATTGGTTTCTTGAACATGACAATGAGTTCACTGTACTCAAATGGCCTCCTCAGTCACCAGATCTCAATCCAATAGAGCATCTTTGGGATGTGGTGGAACGGGAGATTCGCATCAGGGATGTGCAGCCGACAAATCTGCGCCAACTGTGTGATGCCATCATGTCAATATGGTCCAAAATCTCTGAGGAATGCTTCCAGCACCTTGTTGAATCTCTGCCACGAAGAATTGAGGCAGTTCTGAAGGCAAAAGGGGGTCCAACCCGTTACTAGCATGGTGTACCTAATAAAGTGGCCAGTGAGTGTATATTACATTACTGCAAATGCAATTTCTTTGAAAAAGTGTTAATATGTTATTGTACTGACTGTTTAGTCCAATGAGTCCAGCCATTTTGGCAAGAAGGGTGGCCAAAAAAAGACCAAATCAGTTCAAGTATAATGGTAGGTAATTTTATGAGAAAATCTGTGAATGTGTGGATGGGTGTGGAGTAACAAGTGCTTTTGTCAAGAAAAAGAAATTTTCGTGTGTGTCAAATACAACACAGAACGAACAGATTAGTCTTCTCACAAGTGTGAACCTTGAGGAATTGCGGATTGTGGAAGAAGGGCATACAGTGACCTAGATGGCAAGAAACACCTTAGACTGCCTAGCCCTGTAAAACACACCCATGACACAAAAAATACAGCATTGCCCACAACCACAAACACATAGCAGGTAGATTTGAAAAACAAAAACCCAATTGAAGTTATATTTTCCCACACATGGCAAACCACATGAAGCATCACGCTGTGCTTGTGTTTTCGCTGGATCTCTTCCAGTGGCGGCCATAATTGAGCAGTTGTCTCACTTATGAAATACCTGAACTGCCTCTGCTGTGCACCATCAAAGTCAACAGCAAAAGAGAAAGATCTATAGAAATGTGTTCCTACAAGAGTCAACTGCTAAAATGTTATCTCCCACTTTCACAGAGAGAGAGACATTGGGTGAGTTTTATCCGCAAAATTCACGGATAAAACATCTGTGTGACTCACAGACATCTGAAGTCTAATGCCGGTAATTGTCATGTAATTTATTTTGTATGAGTAAATTTTTCATATCTATATAGGACATCTACATCCACCCATACAAGTATAACAATATCAAGTAATATGTGTAGAGATAACCTACAGATAATGGGAATTTGCACCTTAACATGATACCAACAAATGTGCTGTCCATGTTTTTGGTTTTGCTTTAGGGCCCCGTCACACATAGCGACTCAGCAGCGATCTCGACAGCGATATGAACTTGTCGGGATAGCTGGTGTGTCGCTACATGATCGCTGGTGAGCTGCCAAACAGGCAGCTTCACCAGCGATCAGCACCAGCGACGACGAGCACGCGGCGTCGCTGTGTACCTTAGATACCAGCGCGCTGGTGCAGGGAGCTGGTAACCAAGGTAAACAGCCGGTTTCTAAGCGCCACGCAGCGCTTAGAAACCCTCTGTTTACCTTGGTTACCAGCTCCTGCTTGCTGATCGCTGGTCTACCGCCTGCCAAACGAAGCGATGCGTGCTGGTCAGCAGGAGACCAACGATCAAAAAAATGTACAGGGCTTTCCACAACGATGAGCGATACCCGGCAGGGGGGCCGGTCGCTGATAGGTGTCACACACAGCGACCTCACTGGTGAGATCGCTGTTGCTTCACAAAACTTGTGACTCAGCAGTGATCTCGCTAACGAGATCGCTGTGTGTGACGGGGGCTTTAGTTTGTACCTTTGGGGTTGTGGCACTTCCCCTTTGGGCTGTGTCTGTCCAGAGTCAGGCATGCTGACACATCGCAATATGAGACACTAGAGTTTGGGACCATACTGGTTGGGTACACCTTGTTGTGGTGGGATGGCTCTTGGGCTTTTTTTGATAAAAAAAAAAAAGTCCAAGTACCCTATGTTTTACTGCAGCACCTGCATTACTATTTTATTTACTGTATGGCATCAGACAGTGTGACCCAGTATTATAGCAGGCTTTTCAAAAATAAAGCCCTTGTCCTTTTTCACTTTGTAAAGTTATCATTAGTTTGTATGTGCACTAAACCCACCATGGTGACAGAATATTTTTTAATGTTGACAACTACTCTCGGATCCGTGACACTGACTGGAAGGTAACCACAGCTTCACATATCACTACCATTAACAGCAATAGGATTTTTTTACTTCTAAATTACCTTTAAAGTGTTACTAAAACAGTCATATATGATTCTAGTAGGACATGTAAAGAAGCAACTTGTGCTGTATGCCAACAGGCGCAGACTTAGGCTACTTTCAAACTAGCCTTACCATGCGCAGCGCTTGGCCACGCCCCTCCGGCCAGCTCCTCCTATGGTCGCATGACGCTGCATGCGATCAGCGTACCCTATATTTAGCGATGGGTACGCTGGCCGTGCGCTATGCTTTTGCCGGCGCATGCACCCTTTTTGCGCTGTGCCGAGCGCACAAAAATGCAACAAAGTGCGTTTGGCGCACGTTGGCGCAGCGCAAAAAGGGTGCATGTGCCAGCAAAAACATACCAGCGCATGGCCAGCGCACCCAACGCTAAATATAGGGTACGCTGATAGCATGCAGTTATGCGACCATAGGAAGAGCTGAACGGAGGGGGCGTGGCCGGGGCGGAGCTTAGCGGCGGCCGAGCGCTGCGCCTGGTAACGCTAGTCTGAAAGTAGCCTGTTAGTCTCCCTACTCCATAAGCTGTTGAAGTGTCAGCACCTTTTACTACATCCAGGAAAATGAAGAGCATTTCACTATAGGTAGCCATTTTATATCTGCCAGATTTGTACATATAACAGCTATGTACACATACACACATGGTTGCTAGCAATGACTACGTAGAGAGGAAATGAGGAGAACACCTTATTGTCGAGCCCGCCGGGGGTCACTGGAGCATTAGTCGAGGTGACAGGCCTGTGCAGAAGATCCCTGAATACACTGCCCATAGACAGGAGTATAAGGTATGGATTGAGGAGGGAGTGCAGGGCACTGGATTCCACGTTTTTTTGTGACATTTTGTACTTCATGATAGTGGTAAATTTAGTTCAATATGACTTATAAAAAGTATGTCACACAAAATACTTCATAAATAACATTTACCACATGTCTAATATACATCAGCCCAATGTTAGAAACTATTTTTTTGTTTTGTTAGGGAGGCAGAAGGGTGAAATGTTGACCAGCAATTTCACATTTTTTCAGCAAAATTTACCACATTTAAAGTGACTGAGGGGCTTATGACAGAAAATACTCTAAATGTACACCATTCCAAAAACTGTACCCATCAAGGTGTTCAAAACCATGTTAAAAAAGTTTATTAACCATTCAGGTGATTCATAGGAATTTTTACAATGTAGAAAACTTTTGACAAAAAAAATTAGCCCAAATGTCTTTATTTTCACAAGGGTAAAAGGAGAAAATGGACCACAAAATTTACTGTGCAATTTCTCGTGAGTATGTCGATACCACAGATGTAGGGGAAAAAGTACCGTTTGGGTCCACGACAGGGCTAGGAAAGGAAGGAGCACTTTGACTATTTGAACTCAAGATTGGCTGTAATCGAGAGCGGACATCATGTTGCATTTGGAGAGCCCCTGATCTGCCTGAACAGAGGAAACCTCCTCACAAGTGACCCCATTTTAGAAACTAGAACCCTCAAGCAACTTATCTAGCTCTAGATGTGTGGTGAGCACTTTGAACCCCAAGGTGCTTCATGGAACTTTATAACATTTAGCTGTAAATATAATTTTTCCCAACAAAAATGTTATTTTAGCCCCAATTTTTGTTTATTTTCACATGCGTAACATAACATTTGTTGTGCAATATCTATTGAGTACGCAGATAGCCCATATGTGGGCAAAAATTACCATTTGGGCACACGTGAGGGCTCAGAATGGAAGGAGTGACATTTTGGAACGCAGACTTTGATGGAATGGTGTGTGGGTGTCATGTCGAGTTTGGAAGGCTCCTGATGTGCCTAAATAGTGGAACACCCCACATCCACAAGTGACTCCATTTTGTAAACTACTATTAACATTATTTCTGTCCATAAATATGTGATTCTTCACATGTTGTATTAGTCTAGGCTGATGAAGAGACATGAATAGTCTCAAAAGCTTGCAATGTTTTACCATCTTTTCAGTTAGCAATTAAAAAGTATCAACCACTGAGGACTCTCAATTCTAAATATTCTTAGACCTCTCAAGGAATTTATTTACATGTGCGGTGAGCACTTTGAAGCTCCTGGTGCTTAAAGATATTTTACAATGTTGATCTATGAAAAAAATATATATTTTTCCCCCACAAAACTGTTTTAGCCCCAAATTCTCATTTTCACAAGGATAGCAGGAGGAAATGGACCCCAAAATTTGTTTGCAACTTCTCTTGAGTATGCATATACCCCATATGTGGTCAAATACTACTTTTGAGGCACAGTGCAAAGCTCAAAAGGGAAGAAGCACCATATTGGAGTTCAGATTTTGCTGTAATGGTTTGAGGGTGCCATGTCACATTGGCAAAGCCCTTTAAGTGCTAGAACAGCAGAAACCTCCAAATAACTACCTACAGTTGTGGCCAAAAGAATTGACACCCCTGCAATTCTGTCAGATAATACTCAGTTTCTTCCTGAAAATGATTGCAAACACAAATTCTTTGGTATTATCTTCATTTAATTTGTCTTAAATGAAAAAACACAAAGAATTGTCCTAAAGCCAAAATGGATATAATTCCACACCAAACATAAAAAAGAGGGTGGACAAAAGTATTGGCACTGTTCGAAAAATCATATGAGGCTTCTCTAATTTGTGTAATTAACAGCACCTGTAACTTACCTGTGGCACCTAACAGGTGTTGGCAATAACTAAATCACACTTGCAGCCAGTTGACATGGAGTAAAGTTGACTCAACCTCTGTCCTGTGTCCTTGTGTGTACCACATTGAGCATGGAGAAAAGAAAGAAGACCAAAGAACTGTCTCAGGACTTGAGAAACCAAATTGTGAGGAAGCATGAGCAATCTCAAGGCTACAATTCCATCTCCAAAGACCTGAATGTTCCTGTGTCTACCGTGCACAGTGTCATCAAGAAGTTTAAAGCCCATGGCACTGTGGCTAACCTCCCTAGATCTGGACGGAAAAGAAAAATTGACAAGAGATTTCAACGCAAGATTGTGCGGATGTTGGATAAAGAACCTCGACTAACATCCAAACAAGTTCAAGCTGCCCTGCAGTCCGAGGGTACAACAGTGTCAACCCGTACTATCCGTCGGCGTCTGAATGAAAAGGGACTGTATGGTAGGAGACCCAGGAAGACCCCACTTCTTACCCCGAGACATAAAAAAGCCAGGCTGGAGTTTGCCAAAACTTACCTGAAAAAGCCTAAAACGTTTTGGAAGAATGATCTCTGGTCAGATGAGACAAAAGTGGAGCTTTTTGGGCAAAGGCATCAACATAGAGTTTACAGGAGAAAAAAAAGAGGCATTCAAAGAAAAGAACACGGTCCCTACAGTCAAACATGGCGGAGGTTCCCTGACGTTATGGGGTTGCTTTGCTGCCTCTGGCACTGGACTGCTTGACCATGTGCATGGCATTATGAAGTCTGAAGACTACCAACAAATTTTGCAGCATAATGTAGGGCCCAGTGTGAGAAAGATGGGTCTCCCTCAGAGGTCATGGGTCTTCCAGCAGGACAATGACCCAAAACACATTTCAAAAAGCATTAAAAAATGGTTTGAGAGAAAGCACTGGAGACTTCTAAGGTGGCCAGCAATGAGTCCAGACCTGAATCCCATAGAACACCTGTGGAGAGATCTAAAAATGGCAGTTTGGAGAAGGCACCATTCTAATATCAGGGACCTGGAGCAGTTTGCCAAAGAAGAATGGTCTAAAATTCCAGCAGAGCATTGTAAGAAACTCATTGATGGTTACCAGAAGCGGTTGGTCGCAGTTATTTTGGCTAAAGGTTGTGCAATCAAGTGTCAGGCTGAGGGTGCCAACACTTGTCTGGCCCATTTTAGGAGTTTTGTGTGAAATGATAAATGTTTTGCTTTTTGCTTCATTCTCTTTTGTGTTTTTTCATTTAAGACAAATTAAATGAAGATAATACCAAAGAATTTGTGTTTGCAATCATTTTCAGGAAGAAACTGAGCATTATCTGACAGAATTGCAGGGGTGTCAATACTTTTGGCCACAACTGTAATTTTACAAACTACACCCCTCAATTAATTGAGGGGTGCAGTGATCATATTGACACATGCGCCTTACAGAATTTTATAGCATTGGGCGGTGAAGAATGAATAACTACATTTTTACCACTAAAAAGTTGTTGTAGCCCCAAATTTTTAATTTTTCTAAGGGCTAAGGCTGGTTTCACATTTGCGTTTTTTAGCGCTGGAAAAAAAACGCTAACCTGCGCATGCGTTTTTTCCCCTATATTTAACATGGGTGCGCATACCTGCGCGCTTGTAAGCGCATGTATGCGATTTTCATGCGCTGCGTTTTTTTGGGGTGTGCGATTGGATTTTCCAGACGCATCATGTTGCATTTTTTGGCCCTGCAAAAAAGCGCATGCGCACATATGCGCACGTTTTGCGCTAAAAATGGCCATTATAGCCTATGGATGCGCATATGTGCGCACTGGCATGCTCATGTAAGCGTTTTTTTGCATATGCGTTTTTTTTTTTTAACCATGGAATTTAGGGGTTTGAGTTAGAGTTAGGGTTAGTTAAGGGGGTTTAGGGTTAGGGTTAGGGTCAGGGTCAGGGTTAGGGTTGGGTTTTGGGTCAGGGTTAGGGTTTAGTATGGTTTGGTTAAGGGTTAGGGTCAGGGTTAGGGTCAGGATTAGGGTTAAGTATGGTTTTGTTAAGGGTTAGGGTCAGGGTTAGGGTTAGGGTTAGGG
Organism: Dendrobates tinctorius; assembly: GCF_039654945.1. NCBI lineage: Eukaryota > Metazoa > Chordata > Amphibia > Anura > Dendrobatidae > Dendrobates > Dendrobates tinctorius. The sequence goes on along the minus strand of NW_027361714.1, from coordinate 84,489,354 downwards.
TCAGGGTTAGGGTTAAGTATGGTTTTGTTAAGGATTAGGGTCAGGGTTAGGGTCAGGATTAGGGTTAAGTATGGTTTTGTTAAGGGTTAGGGTCAGGGTTAGGGTTAGGGTTAGGGTCAGGGTTAGGGTTAGGGTCAGCGTTAGGGTTAAGTATGGTTTTGTTAAGGATTAGGGTCAGGATTAGGGTTAAGTATGGTTTTGTTAAGGGTTAGGGTCAGGGTTAGGGTTAGGGTTAGGGTCAGGGTTAGGGTCAGGATTAGGGTTAGGGTTAGGGTTAGGGTTAAGTATGGTTTTGTTAAGGGTTAGGGTCAGGGTTAGGGTCAGGGTTAGGGTTAGTTAGGGTTTAGGGTTTGGGTTAGGGTTAGGGTTAGTTAGGGTTTAGGGTTTGGGTTAGGGTTAAGTATGATTTGGTTAAGGGTTAGGGTTAGGGTCAGGGTTAGGGTTAGGGTCAGGGTTAGGGTTAGTAAAGTCATGGTTTGGGTAGTGTGAGGGGCCACCTAAAAATGTTGGAAAAAACGCAAACGCGGTAAAAACGCGCTAAAAACGCATACAAACGCATAAAAACGCTGCGTTTTTTTCATGCATGCTCATAAAAATGCTTGAAAAAAACGCAGCAGTTGTATGCTTATGTATGCGTTTTTTCAATGCGTTTTTTTGCGGGAAAAACGCGCTGCAAAAAAAAGCAAGTGTGAAACTAGCCTAATAGGAACAAATAGACTTCAGTTTGTTGTAAACATTTCTCCTGATTGCAACAATACCCTACAAGTAATTGAGAAATGCTTTTCAGGCACAGTGAAAAGCTGAAAAGGTAAGGAGTGCCATACTATAGTGCAGATTTTACGGTTATGGTTTGCGGGTGCCATGTCACACTGGTAGAGCCCCTGAGGTGCCAGAACTGCAGATCCCCTCATAAGTGACCCCATTTTACAAACTACACCACTCAATGAACTCATCTAAGGGTGCAGTGCTTATACTGACACCACAAGTGTGGTACAAATTTTTATATCATTGGGCAGTAAAAAAAAAGTTACATTTTAACCACCCAAATGTTGTTTTACATTTTCAAACTGGGAAATGGGTAAAAATGGCACCAAAATTTGTCCCACAATTTCTGCTGAATATGGAAATAACCCATATGTGGCTGTACTGCACTGCTTAGCCACAAGACGAGACTCGGCAGGGATGGAGAGCCATGTGCCTCCTGGAGCGCAGATTTTCCTAGAATAAATTGCGGACTCCATATACAGAGCCAACAAGTACTAGAAGAGCAGAATCCCCTCTAAAATGATCCCATTTAGGAAATTTTACCCCTTTGGGAATCTACAAGTGTAGTGAGTATTTTGACTCCACGGGCGTTTTTCAGAAACAAGCAGCAGTGCACGTTGCGGAGTAACACCTGCAAACTGCCGTTGTAGTGACATGTACATTGTAGTGACCAGCTCATGCTTCTGGAGACACACACCCATAAATTAGGTGGGCTCTCAATGCTACAGAAATGCCACACATGTGGATGTTAAATGTAGTTTAGGCCTCAGAAGGAATGGTGGCATTTGGATTTGGGAGCTCAAAACTTGCTGTTTTTTTTTTTTCTTGGGGGGGGGGGGGGGTCAGTCATTTTGCTTCTTCAAAGCCTTTGTGCTACTAGTAATGTGGTAAACTCCTATTTTTCTATTGACAAATGGACCCAGGTAGGTTTCTGTGGATCGATTTTAAGCTCTTGTTAGGGACATTTTACATAACATTTGGGATCACATTTATCTTGCACTCTGCGCTGAGCACTTCTGTCGGGGTTTCCATCTAAATCTCCAAGTGACATGATTCAGATGAAACCTTGAGGGATGCATTCACTATAATGAGGCACCCGAGTTACTCTGGACTCCGTCTGGCCTCTGTTCATCAGTGTCCTTTTCAGAAGTTCACAAAACTGTGGCCGATGGCAGTGTTATGCATGCCTAAGACGACAGGCACCACCAGATCATAGGCCAGACAGCGTCAACAGGGTATCCATCTGCCTCATTATGGAGAATATTCCGCCATGTAAGCGCTCAGAGTTGGGTTCAGGTAAACCGAGCCTTACTGTGTTCTTTAGGAGGCAGAATGTACAAGTTACCAGCAGGTCAAGAATTTTTTTTATTTTATTTTTATGCCGTTCCTCGTGCTGTGGTCTTCAGGCCCCTCTCTGTTGCGGTAAGCCCCTAAAGTTATATAGATGTACTCTTATTAAGTGTACAAGGTCATAATCTCTATATAGCTATACTAAACAGACATTTCTTTGACCATGAAAATAATTTGCTTATGGATATCAGGAATGGAACAGACACTGCAGAAATGTAAATGTTTTTCTCTCTGTTTCAGCCCAAATTTAAACTGTCCAACAGTTTCTAAATAATCATCAGCAGATGTAGTTGAGTACCGCGAGTCAGTTATCACATATGCTACTTTCTTTTCTTATTTTTTTGCGGTCATTGACAGTGTTTCACTGAAACATTAGAAATGATCACATCTGAAATAAAATGTTCATTGTGAACTTTATAAGAAAATAAACTGAAAAGAACATTGTATCTTGGTTTCGCTAACTTTTCTTATTTCTCTTTTGCAAACAGCCAAGATATCTAAATTAGCTTTTGAAAGTTTTCGAAAGATGTTTCATAAGCTGTTCTGTATGTTTCAGGAACATTTCATGTGCTGTGTTAGAAAGTCAGTCAACAGTTTCTAAGACGTGACAAAGAAAAAAAAATTACATGCTAGCAGGCCAGCTCAATAGCATTATAAAATAGATACATAATAATAATAATAATAATCATCTTTATTTTTATATAGTGCTAACATATTCCGCAGCGCTTTACAGTTTGCACACATTTCATCACTGTCCCCCCGATGGGGCTCACAATCTGAATTCCCTATCAGTATGTCTTTGGAGTGTGGGAGGAAACCGGAGTGCCCGGAGGAAACCCACGCAAACACGGGGAGAACATATAAACTCCTTGCAGATGTTGTCCTTGGTGGGATTCGAACCCAGGACCCCAGCGCTGCAAGGCTGCAGCGCTAACCAAGAGCCACCGTGCTGCCCTACATAAAAGGTACGTGCATCTGCAATCTGTTGACGTTTCCCTGCAGTAGAAAATCTGCAAAATTTCCAGAAAATTTGACCCTCTGCATTGCAAAAAGGTAAAATGACAATCTGAGGATTTTAAACCTGCCATACAAGTTAATTTACACTTGGTATGTCTGGTGCACCATGTGGATCAGATTAAATAAATACACACACTAGATTTTTTGTTTTTACCGGTAAATCCATATGAAAATTCAGTTGGGTATACATCCAATGTGTGAACAACATTTAAGCGCTGAATCACCAAGCAAGAGCATCCTTGATAATAGCTTGACCTAAATCAGACAGCATACACAATGTGGTGGAACATACGGTAGCTGGGATTTGATCTACTGTGTTACAGTGTCAAATATGGTCATCTGGGCTACAGGTGACTGAATCTTGTCTAGTCTAGAACTAAAAAACAAAATGTACCTTATATTCAGTTTGCAAATAACATACCACGGGGGGGGGGGGGTCAGGAAAAACCATAATGACAGCAATTACATTTCTTCTTTACTGTGAATTCTGGGAACAGACCTCAAGCAGAATGGAAACAATCACTATGACAAACAACTGAAGTGGCTTCACTTGGTTGTGAACATTTCCAAAACAATTGCATACAACGTGATATATCAAAACAAATGAACACAAACAGTAGAAAACCATCAGTCCTCTTTACCTCCCAAAAAGAAAACTAGAGGTCACAGATAGGTGGGTTGAATGGAGGGACACATTCTCCAATTACTCCACCCCCACCACAGAAACAAATGTACCAGTCAATGCCAATTCACCAAAATAGATTTGTATTTGGCTGATTCTTGGAACAGAATCCAATACGATCGTGTGAGAGAAAGTGTCAAAAGGGTTGTAAATTTGGGAAGCCATTTCTTCCATGCATCTCAAATCTTGGATCCTATTAACCTACAGTTTCCAAAAACATCATTGAGTTCACTTTTATAATGCAGATATCGATACTCCTGCTGCATTAACGGTATGGCTCAGGATTGATTTTTGGTATATTTAAGGAAATTATGCAGTGTCGGAGCAGAAAGAATGTCAGAGATAATGGGAGACAAATTCAATTAGGTTGAGGTAATCCTGCAAACTTAATTCCAAAAGGAAGAGAGAGTACTGGAAAGTCCCAAAAAGTATTAAGTCACGTTTCCGGTAACGGTATTTTTCGGAAGCCCATGACAGCACCACGAGAGAGGGGATCCGCCCTTCGGGAACAGGAAACCTACAGATACAAAAGGGCGGCACCTCTCCCACGCATCAGTTGGATTACAGAGCTTGAGAGGCTACCATGGTTAGTACACCACATATACACAATATATACAACCTATCTATCCGATTTACAATTCTTTAAACCATCTCCCACATAAGGTGAACTCGCGAAAACAATCCTCTAAAGGGGTGCACCCTTATACGTGAACAAGGGAGGGAACTAAGGGTGCTGTCATGGGCTTCCGAAAAATACTGGTACGTAACTTAATACTTTATTCGGACTCCCATGACAGCACCACGAGAGAATTACAGAGATGTAAGCTAATTTAGGGAGGGACTACAGCCTGCAGCACCCTTAGCCCGAAGGTGAGATCTGAGGAGGCACCCATGTCTAACCGATAGTGGTTAAAAAAGGTGGAAGGAGATGACTAGGTGGCCGCCTTACATATCTAGTCAATTGATACTCCCGATCTCTCTGCCCAGGATGATGCCATGGCACGAGTGGAATGCGCCCTCAGGTTCTGTGGAGCCGGACCGCCACCTGCTGTGTAGGCAAGAGAGATAGCCTCCCTAATCCACCTCGCTAATGTGCGCTTTGACACTCTATACCCTTTCCTGGGACCTTGGAAGGATAAAAATAATGCGTTCTCCTTCCTCCAAGGATCTGTGGCTGCTAAATATTTAAGTAGGCATCTCTTAACATCTAAAGCCTGAAGTTTTTGTTCTTTAGGATTGGTTGGATTAGGGAGGAAGGAAGGCAGAACTATTTCTTGTGTCCTATGAAAATGAGTTCCATCCCTGGGAAGGTATGCCGGGTCTGGCCTTAGGATTACTCTATTCTGTAAGAATTCTGTGTAAGGGGGCAATCTGGAAAGTGCCTGTATGTCGCCTATTCTACGTGCAGATGTTATTGCTACCAAAAAGGCTGTCTTAAGTGATATCATTTTTAGTGAAGCAGAATCCAGAGGTTCAAACGGTTTCTTTGTCATGGCTGTCAGGACTAAATTTAAGTCCCAAGGTATACACCCATCTTTGAGTATGGGTCTCGATCTGGTAACTGCCTTAATGAATCTCGCCACCCAATGGTTATCGGCAATGTCGCATGCAAATGGGGCCCCTAAAGCTGAAACCTGTACTTTCAACGTACTAGTGGAAAGGCCCAACTCGAGACCGCTCTGGAGGAATTCTAGAATCTGTTTTACGGGTATTCCATCCCTTATATTAAACTCAAAAGGTGGACAGGAATCGCCTCCAGGTACTAGCATAGATACCTGTGGTGTTTGTTTCCTACTTTTTAGGAGTGTATCGATTACATTTTTTGAGAAACCTCTATCCCTCAATAGTGTCCTCTCAAACACCATGCCGTCAAACGGAGTCTCGCTACTTGTGGGTGGTTGACTGGCCCCTGGTAGAGGAGATCTGGAAGGTTCGGTAGTACCCAGGGATCGCTTACTGACATGGTCCTCAACCATGCAAACCAGGTCCTTCTGGGCCAGAAGGGGGCAATCAATATGACTCTTGCCCCGTCTTCCCTGATCTTCCTCACTACCAGAGGTAGAAGGTTCAAAGGCGGTAAAGCATAAGCCAGCAAGAAGTTCCATTCTATTAGGAGGGCGTCCACGGCCAGTGGATTTTCCCTGGGATTTAGAGAACAGAAAGTTTTTTTCCTTCCTGTTTTCTTTGGTGGCAAAGAGGTCCACCCCCGGTTGACCCCATATGCGGACAATCTGCTTGTAGATGTCTGAGTTTAAAGCCCATTCTCCCTGCTTTAGGGCCCTGCAGCTTAGAAAGTCTGCCTTCATGTTGTCTTTTCCACTGATGTGGAGCGCGGTTAAAGATAGAAAATTTTTCTCTGCTATCTGAAGGAGACGTTCCGTTATCCGCATCAGGGCGTTGGAGCGGGTTCCACCTTGGTGGTTGACATAGGCTACCGCTACCTGGTTGTCCGAGAGTATCCTCACATGATGGCCCTGTAGATACATAATGAGTTTTTTAATGGCCAATTCAATCGCCAGCAGCTCCCTCTGGTTAGATGAGGTCTCAGCATCGGAGTCCCATTGTCCCTGTACCACTATGTCCCCCATATGGGCCCCCCAACCCCAAGGACTAGCGTCTGTGGTTATTACGCAGGTTATCTGTATCACCCAGGGCACCCCCGAGGCTAAATTTCCGACATTGAGCCACCACCTAAAGGTACTGTCACACTAAGCGATATCGCTAGCAATATCGCTATAACTTGTGACGTTATAGCGATATTGCTAGCGATATCGCTGTGTCTGATACTTACCTACGACCCGCTCCCCCGCTGGTTATCGCTGATCGCACGAGAACGTTCAGGACTGTTTCTCGTCGTCAGCTTCCTGCGGCGCTTCCTGCTGTGACGACGAGCGACGCGTGGAGCCGGGCGGGAGGACGCAGGATCGCCTAGTGTGACAGGTAAGTAGCGACCCCTGTCCCAGCAATGTCGCTGGTGAGATCTGCCTGTGTGGCAGCTCACTAGAGACCACTTAGCGATGTACCAGCGATCCTGACCGCGTCATATCGCTGGTCGGGATCGCTGGTACATCGCTAAGTGTGACAGTACCTTAAGAGATGTAATAGTTGAGGGGCTTAGCAATATTTGACCCTGCAAGAAGCCCTCTAAGGTTCTGCTATTACCCAGGACGTCTTTCTGAAGGGCCCTAGTGTGGAATTGTGCCCACTTGACCGCTGGGATACATGAGGTTAGGGAGCCTAACAGGGACATGGCCTGCCTGAGGGTCATGGAGGGTCTATCGATTGCCCGAAGAACCTGCTGCTGTAATTTATCTATGGGTAACAGACACTGCTGAGCTTCTGAATTTAACAGCAAGCCTAGAAACTTCTGGACCTTTAAGGGCTGAAATCGGGACTTCTCGTAATTTATTATCCATCCGAGGTTCTCTAATCTGGACTAAGCTTTTTTTATCTGAGATAGACAATGGTCCACTGAATTTCCCACAATTAAAAAATCATCTAAGTATGGGACAATTAAGATGTCAACTTCCCGTAAATGAGCCACAACTTCGGCCACTATTTTTGTAAATACCCGGGGCGCTGCTGAGAGACCAAAGGGAAGGGATCTATATTGATAATGACGGATTATACTGTCTATTGATACCGCCACTCTCAGGAACTGCTGGAAATCTGCGTGGATGGGCACGATAGTATGCGTCTTTCAAGTCCACGACCACCATAAAACACCCTTCAAACAGCATCTTTATTGTAGAATTAATGGACTCCATTTTAAAGGTGCGTTTAACCAAAAATTCATTAAGGAAATGTAAATTAATAATCGTTCTGAATTTTTTATCCGGCTTTTGGATTAGGAATAAGGGAGAGTAGAACCCTCTTCCTCTCTCAGACTCTGGAACCTCTATCAGAACGTTTTTCAGACACAGGTTCAAGACCTCTGCTTCTAAAGCCGCTTGCTCGAGGGGTGAAGACCTTAAGGGTGTTGGTTTAAAGGTATCCCGTGGGACTTGAGTGAACTCCAACCTGAGTCCGGTGGATATCACATTCCGCACCCAGTCACTATTGGTGACCTGTAGCCATGCTGGGAGGAAGGATGACAGTCTACCCCCCACGGGAATTGCTAGTCATTGGTTCTGTCTTTTTCGCTCTCTCGACGAGCGTCTGAACATGAAGCCCATACCTCTTCTCCTTCTATCCTCCCATCTGGGACGGTCTCTATTAGGTGAAGGGTTACGCCTTCTCCCTTGACCGAATCTCCTTCTATTAAACGGACATCGGTAAGATGCTGACCAAAGATTTGGGAATTTTTTCTTATCATCCCCGGCCTTCTCCAGCAGTTTGTCCAGGACTGCTCCGAATAAATATTCCCCCTCACACGGGATAGTACAGAGCTTCGCCCTGGACTGAATATCTCCCGGCCAGCACTTTAGCCACAGGGCTCTCCGAGCCGCATTAGAGAGACCTGCTGCCCTGGCGGCCATTCTGACTGCATCAGCCGAGGCATCTGCTAGGAAGGCTGCGCCATCCTGGATTATTGGTAGGGCCCCAAGGATTGCCTGTCTAGATGTTCCTTGTTTTAACTGCGACTCTAACTGGTCCAACCAGACCATCATAGACCTGGCCGTGCAAGTTGATGCTACTGCTGGTCTTAAGGAACCGGCTGCCATCTCCCAGGTATTTTTAAGGAAGGTGTCTGCCTTCCTGTCTAGAGGATCTTTAAAGGGACCCCATGTCCTCAAAGGGTAGTGAGGACCTTTTCGATGCTTTCGCAATAGCTGCATCTAATTTGGGGGCCTTGTCCCAAGTATTCATTGCTGAATACGTCAAAGGGATATCTCCGCTTGAGGGCTGGTGGTAGCGACCCTCTTATCTGGCTTGTTCCACTCTCTGCGTAGGAGATCCTGAATCTTTTTGTTTAGTGGGAAGACTCTACGCTTCCTCTGCTCCAGCCCCCCGAACATCACGTCCTGCATGGATAATTGAGGCTTCAGCTCCTCCACCTCCATTGTCCCTCTGACTGCTTTTACCAATTTGTCTACTCGGTCGAGCGGCAGGCAAAACCGACCAGAGTCCTCTTCTTCTGAGGAGGACGAGGGAGATGAAATATGGGAGTCCTTACCTCTCCTCCACTCTGTCGAGGAATCCGACTCCACCGGGTCCTCGCCCCTTAAACTCTCTGGTTGGGACAGGGATTTTAGGGTTTCCTTCATCTCTGCCCTTACTATATCCCTTAAACACGCCGCTACTGCGGGCGACTCCTCCGCCACTGTCTGCTGGATACAGGGGGGGACACAATTTTTTGGGGCATGAGTCTGTTAACGGGCATGCACAGAGTGCGCATTCCCTGTGTTTTGGTTTTACTTGTAGCTTTCTTCCCCCTAGAATAAAACACAGAAGGAGGCCCCGTCACTGAGTGAAGATTCACGATCAAGTACCGGAGAATGAGGGGGATTTTTCTCAGTCGATGCTCCTGTCCGCCTAGAGGAGCTTTTATGACTGGATTGGTCACTTCGTCCCGGACGTTCCTTACTGTCACGACCCTCTTTCTTCTTCTTCTGTTTGACCTGCCTAAGGTCATCCAGGGGAGGCAGTGAAGATTGTCGCTGTTGCCGCCGTTGCTGCTGCTGCTCCTGATCGCTCTCCATTACTGCTCGCAATAATGTGGCCAAGGCAAGGCACCTCCTCCGGACAGCAGATTTCCTCCTGCCGCGCCCTCCCCCCTAATAGGGCCCCCCTCCCCAGCTGGCGCCGCTTTGGGCAGGGGAACCGGCGCCCTCCCGATGGGCGCCGCCATCTTGGGTCCCCGCGCCTGCGCAGTGGCGCCGCCGACCCGGAAGCGCCCCCAGGCTCCGCCCCCCGACGTCACCGCGACTCCGACGTGACCGGAAGTCACGCGAGACGCCCGGGCACTCCACCATGGAGCGCTCCCCGGCCCCAGCAGCTGCGCCGCCCCCCCCCCCCAACCTCCACGATCGCGCCGCCGGAGCTGGGAGCCCCTGGGGGGCATACTTACCGGCGGCGGCCCACATATGGAGACGGACCCCCTCCGGACGCCGCTCCCTGCTGTATCCACCACCGCCGTGCCACCCATCCTGGGCCACCGTGGCGTCCTCCAGGAGCTCCGCACCAGGCCGAGGTAGGAGACCCCCTCGCTACCTATACCGGCCGGCCTGGGATCCGGTCTGTAGGATCCCGTCCCCTCAGGAACAGGAAACCAACTGATGCGTGGGAGAGGTGCCGCCCTTTTGTATCTGTAGGTTTCCTGTTCACGAAGGGCGGATCCCCTCTCTTGTGGTGCTGTCATGGGAGTCCGAATAAAGTATGTTAATGTAAATAGTTTTCTCAGCATTCCAACTGTACCAGTACAGCAATAAAATGGAGGATATCATAGAATTTAGGTGGTGCAGAGTTCATCCTAGATAACACCTTATAACCCATTTCCGGTTATGTTCAGGAAGAAGAGGAGCCATGGACTAAGCAATAAAATCTTGAAGGATCATTTACTGAAAATTCAAGTCCCAGATTCCTTTCTCAGTAAATGATGGAAGTGGAGAGGGACAACAAAAAGCCATAAATTAAGGAGAGATGGTGTCCACCAGGCTTGAGGTAGAGCACAGCGATTCAAAATCTAGAAGCAATGGGATGAAACTGAATGGGAGGAGACACAGATTAGATATTAGAAAAAACTTTTTGACAGTTAGAGTGATCAATGAGTGGAACAGGCTGCCACGAGAAGCGGTGAGTTCTCCTTCAATGGAAGTCTTCAAACAGAGGCTGGACAGACATCTGACTGAGATGATGTAGCAAATCCTGCTTTGAGCAGGGGGTTGGACCAGATGGCCCAGGAGGTCCCTTCCAACTCTACGATTCTATGAAAATGGGTATTTGGATCGGCATAGGAGGATACCGAAAAGCTGGCTCTCCAGAAGCCCAACAAGCAAGGGTTGAAACACCAAGAAGCAAAAGTTGTGGAATTATGGAAAAATCGCAGGATTGATAAACGTGTTAATGATATGCAAAATGACAAATGGGAAAAAAAAAATGTTCAAAACATCTCAATTTATTCATTATTGAGTATGAGCCCCACAAGCAGAAATACACATCATGGCATGCTATCAGTATGGTTATCAATTGCTGTCTGAGGAATGTATTCAGCCACAGTGAAAGCACTTGGGCATGCAAATAAAGATCCACTGCTGGCAGCTGCCTCTTTGTAATTGTTCCAGATGTGCTCATTTGATGACAAGTCTGGAGATGCTAAAGGCCTTGGTAGAATATTTAGGCCACGAAGGCTGCTCACAGTTTCCCTAGCAACATGCAGTCTAGAAATGCCTTGTTGAAAATTGCTCTTGGGACACCTTGGAAAAATTGCCACACCATTAGGGCCACAAATGATTAATTCTGTACTGCAAGTTAAATTTGAGGTATATATACAGTGCATTGCTAAAGTATTCAGCTCCCTGGAACTTTTCAACCTTTTCCCACAAATCATGCTTCAAAAAAAGATACCAAATGTAAATTTTTGGTGAAGAAACAACAAAAGGGGCACAATTGTGAAGTTGATCGAAATTTATTGGTTATTTTAAATTTTTGTAAAAATTCAAAAACTGAAAAGTGGGGCGTGCAATATTATTCAGCCCCTTTACTTTCAGTGCAGCAAACTCACTCCAGAAGTTCATTGTGGATCTCTGAATGATCCAATGTTGTCCTAAATGACTAATGATGATAAATATAATCCACCTGTGTGTAATCAAGTCTCCGTATAAATGTACCTGCTCTGTGATAGTCTCAGGGTATGTGCACACGTTGCAGAAAATTTCTGCACAAAAACCTGAATCCCTTCCCAGAAACCGCACCTATTTTTCCGCGGCGGTTTTTGTGCATTTTTTGCGCGGTTTTGATGCGTTTATGCGTTTTTTACCGCAGCGGTTTCTAAAAGCATGGGAGAAGCCTAAACCGCGGAAAAAAACGCAAAATTAATGTGCATGCTGCGTTTTTTACCGCGATGCGGTTTTTTCGCGGTAAAAAAACGCATCAATGTGCACACAAAGTGCAAAATGCATAGAAATGACTGTGCAGCTTATTTTTAGCGGTTTTATAGCGGTTTTATAGTGAAAACCGCGGTAAAAGCCGCTAAAAAAACGCTGTGTGTGAACACAGCCTCAGGGTTCTGTTTGAAGCACAGAGAGCATCATGAAGACCAAGGAAAACAACAGGCAAGTCCGTGATACTGTTGTGAAGTTTAAAGTTTTGGAATTCATTTTGTATCCAAATCCAGCTTTAACCCTTAGTGACGGAGTCATTTTTTAAATTCTGACCAATGTCACTTTATGTGGTGATAACTCTGGAATGCTTCAACAAATCCCATTGATTGAGATTGTTTTTTCGTGGCACATTATAATTTATGATAATGGTAAATTTAGGTCGATAAGTTTTGTGTTTATTTATAAAAAGTTTCAGAAATTTGATAAAAATGTAAAAAAAAAATTGCAATTTTCAAAAGCTGAATGATTATCTCTTTAATCCAGATAGTCATATCACACAAAAACATTAATAAATAACATTTCCCACATGTCCACTTTACATCAGCACCATTTTTAAAACGCTAGTTTATTTGCCTTTTAGGAGGTTTAATAATGTAGCAGCAATTTATCATTTTTCAAGGAAATTTACAAAAAATTTTTGAGGGACCTATCCAGGTTTGAAGTGACTTTGGGGGTCCTATATATATTGGAAGACCCCAAATGTGATACCATTTTGATAACAGCACCCCTCGACATATTGAAAACTGCTGTCAAATAGTTTATTAACCCTTCAGGCGATTTTCAGGAATTAATGAAAAGTGGTATAGCAGGAATGAAAAAGTATTTACCATCTAAATGTCGCTAACTTCTGAAGTGACTGCGACAGCTGGCAGACTATTTGGCCATGAACTGCTATGGTAAACATCAGGACCACACAATTAGATTAAGGCAGAAGCCCCCACAATCTATTAACCATTTATTAGATGTAGTCACTTTTGACAGCAGCAACTAAGGGGTTAAACAGATCTGGATGGTGCCAACACTAATCATTTGTGATACAGCAAGTTGTCAGCTATAGTGTACAGCTATCAGCTGCTGAATTGTCACCTGTATGGGGATGATATTCCCTTATATCTCAGGTCAGTAAAAAGACGTATTGGCTGTCATTAAGGGGTTAAACATTCCAAGGAGCACTCTGCAAGCGATCATATTGAAATGGAAGGAGTATCATACCACTGCAAATCTACCAAGACCTGGCCATCCCTCTGAACTTTCATCTCAAACAAGGAGAAGACTGATCAGAGATGCAGCCAAGAGGCCCATGATCACTCTGGATGAACTGCAGAGATCTACAGCTGAGGCGGGACAGTCTGTCCATAGGACAACAATCTCAGTCGTACACTGCACAAATCTGGCCTTTATGGAAGAGTGGCAAGAAGAAAGCCATTTCTCAAAGATATCCATAAAAAGTGTCCTTTAAAGTTTGCAACAAGCCACCTGGGAGACACCCCAAACATGTGGAAGAAGGTGCTCTGGTCAGATGAAACCAAAATCGAACTTTTTGGCAACAACGCCAAACGATATGTTTGGTGTAAAGGCAACACAGCTCATCACCCTGAACACACCATCCCCACTGTCAAACATGGTGGAGGCAGCATCATGGTTTTGGCCTGCTTTTCTTCAGCAGGAACAGGGAAGATGGTTAAAATTGATGGGAAGATGAATGGAGCCAAATACAGGACCATTCTTGAAAAAAACCTGTTGGAGTCTGCAAAAGACCTGAGACTGGGATGGAGAATTGTCTTCCAACAAGACAATGATCCCAAACATAAAGCAAAATCTACAATGGAATGGTTCACAAAAAAAGTATCCTGGTGTTAGAATGGCCAAGTCAAAGTTCAGACCTGAATCCAATCGAGAATCTGTGGAAAGAGCTGAAAACTCCTGTTCACAAACGATCTCCATCAAACCTCATTGAGCTCGAGCCGTTTTCCAAGGAAGGATGGGCAAGAATTTCAGTATCTCGATGTACAAAACTGATAGAGACATACCCCAAGCAATTTTCAGCTGTAATCGCAGCAAAAGGAGGCGCAACAAAGTATTAAGTTAAAGGGGCCGAATAATATTGCACGCCTCACTTTTCAGTTTTTGAATTTCCACAAAAATTTAAAATAACCAATAAATTTTTTTCAACTTCACAATTGTGTCCCACTTGTTTTTGGTTCTTCACCAAAAATTTACATGTGGTATCTTTATGTTTGAAGCATGATATGTGGGAAAACGTTGAAAAGTTCCAGGGAGCCAAATACTTTCGCAAGGCACTGTGCAAAGCTTAAATGTCTCCAAAGTGTACCAAGAGCCGTATTTCAACATTTTAATGCCACCGTATGTTGCTCTTGATAATGTGAGAAGCTTACAGCGCCTAAACGTCTCCAGACTACTTGTCTCCCATTGAGCACATCTGGAACGTTAATGGTTGGCATTTGCAAAAGAAGCGGCTAGCAGCGGATTCAGTGTGGCAGAACATTTTCTCTAACAAACATTAATAACCTCACTGACAGCATGCCAAGTGCGGGTATTTTTGTGCATATTTGATACTGACTAAAATGAAAGGTTTTTGAAAATTGTTTAGTTTTTATTTTGCATATCATGAGCATGTCTAACAATCCAGTGATTACCAGAATTCTACTTTTCTTTCTTGGAGTTGTAATTTCAAACTTCCCAAAATATGACACACTGGTACGTCATATTTGGTACCTCTATCTTTCAAGCAGGCTCAAAAATTGAGCCTGCATTAATGTCAGCAGATGAGTTCTATGTTATTCAACCATAATCTTCCTCTAACAGGTGAAGCCCATCTCTGTTCGCTGCTGTTAACTCTAGATGTCGCTATCAATCTTTAACAGCAGCATTTAGAGCATGTCCCGGGGGGCAAGCGTAACAAACATCCTTTGACTAGAGTTGACCGAATGTCTTCGGTTCCCAGCTTATTCGGCAAGCGCTAGCGCTTGCTGAAAAAGCTACAGCGGGAAACCGGCTTCCTGGATCGTGCCGGCTGAACAGCTGATCGCCACTGCATTTACATGTGTCACAGCTGTGTGTTACAGTCACAGCACATGCATGGAGAGCCTGTATGTTGGGCTCTCTATGGATGTGCTGTGACCGTGACACAGCCGTGACACATGCAGCTGCGGTGACGATCAGCTCATAGGCCGGCGCAATCCAGGAAGCAGAGTTCCTGATGTAGCTTATTCAGCAAGCGCTATAGCTTGCCGAATAAGCGGGGAACCGAAGATATTTGCTCAACTCTACCTTTGACCACCCAGTAAGGTGATCACAAGATGCCGATGAATTACCATGATAGTCGTAATTTTAATTAAAGATCTTAAAAAATTCAAAGTGATAATGCCACCTCCCCACCCAATTAAAAATATAGAAAAAAAAAAAAAAAAAAAACAGGAAAAACATTTGGATTCTCCAGGTCAATAAAAGTCTGATTAAAAGAACTATAAAAACAGGTGAAAAGCACCAGAATTTAAATTTATTTCAGTTGCAACAAAACAAAAAAATAAATAAATAAGTGATCGAAGCATTCACTTGTTAAAACATTACAGGTCTCGGAAGCCCTCCTTGTGGCTATGTGAACAAATCAAAGTTATGGCTCCTGGAAGAAGGGAAAAAAAACGCTAAATAATCATGTAGGGAAGGGGTTAACAGTATTACTACAAAAACAAATCTAAAGTTATAAATTCAACTACAGTATCATTTTTGATACTATCAAGGGGTTAAACCACCATAAAATGACTAAGTTTTCAGTATGTTTCTTTGCCGCACCTGGAAACATGTAATCTGTCATACTGCAACAGAAAGATGGAGGTCACTCCGAATCTGAGTCATTGTTTGTTAGCAGATGGAAGACACCAAATGCCATCCAAAGCCCACATATGCTTTCACCAGCCGTTCAAAGCTTCTCGGAACCTAGCAGCTGGCCCATTTTTTTTTTTTTTTTTATTTTTTTTTTTTAAACATTTTCTTTATTCGTACATCCGTTAAGGTGTGGAAAAGGTCAAGATGTGACCCATGTGAAAGTGTCACCAAGCTCTAGATTCTCAATGAAAAATTATCCTTTCATCACTCACAAAACCTAATATCTGAACACTGTCCACTATAAGAACTCTGTAAACAGTGCCGATCACTTGGTAAAAATATACCAGCCTCTTCAAAAGGAAAACTGTCAATACACGGAAAGTTTGGGAAGCAAAGCTAATAAATACACCTATAAAATCACTGCACCACCAATATAAGTTACCAAGTATATGCAGATTACTTCCTACTGCAAAAACACATTCAGCAGCTGCTATTATACACATAAAATTATATACAGTAAAAATATTACATTGAAAAAGTATTCATACCCATCATTCCTAGTGAGCTATTCCACGTTTTTTACGTTACACCCACAAACTTAAATGTATTTTATTTGGATTTTGTGTGATATACCAACAAAAAGTAAGAAGTGAAACGGAAACGATACACGGTTTTCGAAATATTTTAAAAATATAAATCTGTAATACAACCCCTGGGAAAAATTATGTAATCACCGGCCTTGGAGGATGTTCATTCAATTGTTTAATTTTGTAGGAAAAAAAAGCAGATCACAGACATGGCACAAAACTAAAGTCATTTCAAATGGCAGCTTTCTGGCTTTAAGAAACACGAAAAGAAATTAAGAGCAAAAAAATGTGGTAGTCAGTAATGGTTACTTTTTAAAACCAAGCATAGGGGAAAAATTATGGAATCACCCTGTAAATTTTCATTCCCAAAACTAACACTTGCATCAACTTTGATCTGCTCGTTAGTCTGCATCTAAAAAGGAGTGTGCACACCTTGGAGAGCTGTTGCACCAAGTGGACTGACATGAATCATGGCTCCAAAATGAGAGAGATCAATTGAAACAAAGGAGAGGATTATAAAACTCTTAAAAGAGGGTAAATCATCACGCAATGTGGCAAAAGATGTTGGTTGTTAACAGTCAGCTGTCTAAAATCTGGGAACATTTTACATAACGTTTGGGATCACATTTATCTGGCGCTCTACACTGAGCACTTACATCGGGGTTTACATCTAAATCTGAGTGACGTGATTCAGATGAAACCCCCAGAGGGATCCATTCACTATGAGGCAGCAGAGTTACTCTGGACTCTGTCTGGCCTCTCTTAAGCGGTGTCCTTTTCAGAAGTGCTCAAAACTGTTGCCGACGGCACTTTTATGCAATTCTAAAACAACGGACACCGCCGGGTCACAGGTGCTATGACGTCCACCGCCGGGTCACAGGTGCTATGACGTCCACAGTGCCTCCATCTGCCTCATTATAGCGAATCTTCCACCGGGGGGTTCTGTCTGAATCATGTATTTCAGAGATTTTACACAGAAACCCCAGTGTAAGCACTTAGCGAAGAATAAATGTGCGCCAAGCTTACTACAATCTTTGGGCGGCTGAATGGGAAGAAAAAAAAAAAAATCAACAGCAGGTGAAGAATTGGTTTTATTTTTTATGCCGTTCCACGTGCGGTATAAGTGATTAGGCAACTTTATTCTTTGGGTTGGTCCGATTACAGCAATACCAGATTTATATCAGGTTTTTATGTTTGGCTGCTTTCACACACTAAAATAGGCTTGTTATTGAGAAAACTAGTAATAAATCATTTTTGCATCGCCTTATTGTGAGAGCTATAACTTATTTTTTGCTGATGGAGCGGAATGGCGGATTGTTTATTTGTGGGACAAGATGACTCTTTCAGTGGTACCATTTTTATTCACATCTGTCTATCACGTTTTATTGCACTTTTTGTTCAGAGGTACGATAAAACATTGTTTTTTGACTAGATTTTTATTTTTTTTACGTTGTTCACTGAAGGGGTTAACTAGTGGGAAAGTTTTTAGAGTGGGTCGTTACGAACATGGCGATACCAAATGTGTACTTTTATTGTTTTCTTTTATTTACATAAATTTATTGGAAAAATATTTTTTTAAAAATCCCTAAATAAAGAAAAAAGTTTTACACTTTGTAATTTATTATTTTTTTTTACATTGTCTGCACTGCAGAGTATCAGATCAGGATCGGACAGGTAGGGAAGGAGGCGTGTTGGCGCATGTTCTCAACAGGCGCTCACAAGCCACCTTCCTTCCAGAACCCGGAAGGACCCCGCAGCCATCTTGGTGCAGGGGATCTCCATGGAGTCCATCATTTGCTGAGCGATGCCCATCTATGCCGCTGCCACTATTGACAGCGGCATCAGAGAGGTTAAATGCCTGTGATCAGTGCTAGCATCGATCGTGGGAATTGTTGTGGGGTGTCAGCTGTCACATACATAACCCCTTCCTATGGCGGCGCTCAATGCGAGGCTGCGTGATCGTGCCACCATAGGAAGGGGTTAAAGCACAACTGACCTAAAGAATAACCCATTATCACCAGGTTAATACAGTTTAACTTGATCGATTATCTTTAAGTTGAATATACATATAGACTGGAACAGGTACAGGGGTTGGAATATAAAAAAAATAAACTTATCGCAAATGTTTCCAGCTGCATTGCTGTTGAATCTTCACTACAGGCCAGGCCTTTCAGCAGGTCAGTGTCTCAGAGGTCACTGAGCATCACAAGGTTGCGGCGCACTTCATGACATCACAACAACCAGTGACTTTCAGGCCTGTACGTGGTTGGAAATCGTAACATACAGTTAAGATACCAGGGATTAAGGATGCAATAGCAGAAAGAAGAGGACTGGATGGCAGGCAGTGGGGCGGCCAGAAAGGTGAGAACAGGGGCAAGTGTTTTTATACTAATTATTTTACGTTCCTGAGTCATACGCAAGTTTTATTTTAATTTTGCAACTCGGGAACTGCCTGATCTCCGAATTTTAGACTTAAACGGGTATTTTTAATTTTAAAAGTTCTCCTACCAAAGCGATGGGGGATAATTTCAGATCACTAGGGGGGTGCAACTGCTGGGACCCTGACCGATCCCAAGAACCAGGGCTCAGAACATCCCTGTATGAATGGAGCAGTGGTTGATCACATGTGCTTCTGCTCCATTGATATCAGATATACAGATGATATCAGATCAACATGTCTTCAACAAGCCCATAAGAATGAATGGACTAAGAAGATTGACCACTGCTCCATTCACATATGGCTCTTCAGAGCCCGGTTCTCAGGAATGGTAGGGGTCCCCAACAATGGGACACCACCCCCACACACTCCTTTCCCAAGAATCACACACTGTCAGTGGAATACATACCATTCTGTAAACCCATCCATAGTTGTTTGTGATCTTTCTTCTGCATTTCATTTATGACTTGACTTTTGTGCTTTAAAGCATCAGCCTCTTTCACAGATGACATAAAATGTGCTTCAACCACCTCTTTGGACTGGCAATGCAAAAGATCTTTTGATGGAAAATTCTGTCAAGAAAATAAAGGATATGTGAATTGTAAATTACCAACAAAGCTGTGGGCAAGTTACATCTCAGAGGCAACTGCATGAAACCTCAAAATGGGCCAGACCAGTTTTGGCTTGAGGGCCTCAATATTAATTTAAATTTTCATCTTTTTACTTTGGTGGCCATACTTTACTTAGAAAACACACATTAGAGTTTAAATTATTCATTTTAATTTAGATAAAAAGCAATTCCTCTGCAGTTTTTACTTTTCAGTAGCAAAATAATCAATCATAAATAATGCTACAAATTTATTGCAAAGGTTGTAATGGTCGAGACAATAGCAAATATGCGATTATAGTTTATAGCTTTGGGACAGTCCTTAAAAGGGTTTTCCCATGAACAAAGTTAATTTTACTCACTACGTCTTGGAGTGATAAGTTTCCACAATTTGTTTTGAACAACTGACATGTGCCCCTCACAGCCGCGGGTTGAATCGCGATCCACCCGCGGCTGTTTGACAGCAGCTTCTGGGAAGCGCGCCGGAAATCCTGCCCATCGGTGACCCTATCACGTGATCGCGGGTCATCGATGGGTCGGCACGACAACCAGAGGTCTCCAGCAGACCTCTATGGTTGTCACTGCTGGATTGCTATGAGCATCGCCCAGTGGTTGGCGCTCATAGCAAATGAGCATTTCAGCTACATACAGTGGATTTGATCATTGCCTGTGTGTAGCAGAGGCGATCAGACAAATCCAGCTTCTAGTCTCCCATGGAGAATGTGTGACTGTTTGAGGTTGTGGACAGGTGTCTTTTATAATGATAAGTTCAAACTGGTGCAATTACTACAGGTAATGAGTGGAGGACAGAGGAGCCTCTTAAAGAAGAAGTTACAGGTCTGTGAGAGGCAGAAATCTTGCTTGTTTTTAGGTGACCAAATACTTATTTTCCACCATAATATGCAAAATAATTCCTACCAAATCAGACAAGGTGATTTTCTGGATTTGTTTTCTCATTTTGACTCTTATAGTTGTGGTCTACATATGATGACAATTACAGGCATCTCTCATCTTTTTAAGTGGGAGAACTTGCAGAATTGGTGGCTGACTAAATACTTTTTTTTCCCCACTGCATCTGATGCAAACTGAAGAGCTGCTGTGTCTAGTCACCCAACACATCCATATTACTGAATGGCCACCACATTTCCACTACATGGGCAAATGTGCACCTGTCAGAAACTTTCCTCTAACAATTGGCTTGAGGTTTCAGAGCCAAACCACAAAGACAAGAAAAAGCCCTTAAACTATTTCACAGGAAAATACATACCGGTACATAAAAGAGTTCTTAACGCAGACATCACAGCCGGCATTTTTAGATAAAGAATTTCTTATGATTAATTCTGTCTTACTGAAAACCATGCCTTTTTTGTTTGTTTTTTTAACCCCAAGGGTGATTTGCACGTTAATGACCGGGCCAATTTTTGCAATTCTGACTGTGACTTTATGTGGTAATAACGCTGAAACGCTTGAATGGATCCCACTGATTCTCAGAAAGTTTTCTCGTGACATATTGTACTTTATGATAGTGGTAGAATTTCTTTGGTATAACTTGCGTTTGTGAAAAAAAAAAAAAAAAAGATATTGGCGAAAATTTTCGCAATTTTCAAAGTCACACAAAACAGTTAACACTTCCCACATGTCTACCTTACATTAGCACAATTTTGGAACCAAATTTTTTTTTTATTTTTTTTATTTTTATTTTTTTTTTTTTTAAGGGACCACATCACATTTGAAGTCACTTTGAGGGGCATATATGGAAGAAGATAACCAAAAACTGACACCATTCTAAAAACTGCTCCCCTCAAGAAGTTTATTAAAGGGAATCTGTCACCCCTTTTTTGAGATATCATATAATGATATTCAATTGTGTGTCACATAAGGATTCTCTTAATACTTTTGCTTCCCCCTGACACCGCACCTTTCAAGCATAAATACCTTTTATATATCGGTTCAGATGTATGTAAATTGCCGCGGTCCATTCCGATGGGCGGGGCTTATTCGCCTTCTTCCACCCCCCTCCTAGGCTTGCTGAATGTAACTTCATCTGTGAATATCACAGATGCCTTTGTTTTTTTTTACATTAAATTACATTTTTACCACTAAAATGTTTTAGCCCCAAGTTTTGAATTTTTCTAAGGGCCAACAGGAGTTTTTTTTACAACAAACTGAGCTCCATTTCTGCCTGAATGCGCCAATACCCTACATGTAATGGGGAAATATTTTTCAAGCACAGTGCAAAGCTTAGAAGGCAAGGAGCACCAGATTTTACTGTTATGGTTTGAAGGCGCCACTGGGAGAGCCCATGAGGTGCCAAACAGCAGTGCAGTGATCATATTGACATCACAGGTATCTGTCACAGAATTTTATACCACTGGGCAGTGAAGGTAAAAATGTAGTTATTTTTTCACCAAAATTTAGTTTTAGCCCCAGATTTGACATTTTCACACATGAAGCGGGTAAAAATGGCACCAACATTTGTCCCACAATTTGTACTGAACATGGCAAAACCCCATACGCGGCTGTACAGTACTACTTAGCCATACAGAGAGACTCGGGAGAGATGGAGTGCTATTTGCCTCCTGTAGCGCAGATTTTCCTAGACTAGTTCGCGGACTCCATATACAGAGCTCCTAATTGATAGAACAGCAGAATCCCCCCCCCCCTCAAGTGACCCCCATATGGTAAACTATACACCTTAGGGAATTTATCTACAGGTGGTGACAATTTTGACTCCATGGGTATTTTCCGGAAACAAGCAGCAATGAATGTTGCCGGGTGAAACTTGCAAACTGCTGCTGTAGTGACCAGTACATTTTGCAGTCACCAGTACATTATGCCCAGCCCATGCATCTGGAGGCATGCGCCTGTAAGTTAGGCACTTCAGAATTGCCAAACATGGACAAAAATATGTGTTTTAGGTACACTGTGGGTCATTTTGATTTGAGAGCAGAGATTTTGCGGAATTTCATTTATATAAAGTGACTGACTACGGTTAGTTATAACAAATTGTAATGAATATATCTGATTGTAGAGCCCCGCCCACTCCACATAGCCACATTCACTATAATATGCCACATCATCCCGACAGCCAGAGCAACTGGACTACTACCCCTAATATCCCACATCATCCCGTCACAGCCACCGGACTACTATCCCTAATATCCCACATCATTCCGTCAGAGCCACCTGACTACTACCCCTAATATCCCACATCATCCAATTAGCCAGAGCCACCAGACTACTATCCCTAATATCCCACATCATCCCATCAGCCTAGGGTCAGAACCAGAGTGCTGAGTGGAAGGGTCCTAACTTCCACACCGGGGATGCCTTTAAGAGGGGCCTGGGGTCAGAACCAGAGCGCTTAGTGGAATTGCCACAACTTCCATACCGGGGATGCCTTTAAGAGAGGCCTGGGGTCGAAACCAAAGCGCTGGATGGATTTGCCCTGACTTCCATACCAATGATCCCTTTAATAGAAGCCTAGGGTCAGAATCAAAGCGCTGAGGGATTTGCCCTAACTTCCATACCGGAGATCCCTTTAAGCTGGAAGATGTGCCTATGGGATGGAGGATGTGTGATGGGTATATTGGCATGGAGGGGGCGATTCATTTCTGTCATGTGCTCCTTTCTGGGGGGCAGACAATAGTAGGAGCTTATGTTCCCGGGGATGCTAGATTTCTCCCACCCGGTCAGTGTCTGCAGCAGAGGTGTTGTCGTGGAAGGGGAAAACTGTTTCTCATAGCAACCAATCACAGGTCAGCTTCTTTTAAACAGCTCTGGTGAAATGAAAGATGCTTAGTGATTGGTTGGTGTAATAATATATATATATATACACACATATATATATATATATATATATATATATATATATATATATATATATATATATATATATATATATATATATATATATATACACACACACAAAGTTATTGAGGCTTGTCCTAGACTCCTGATGAAGTGGGTGGGAGTTTGTCAGTGACATTTTAGATCCATCTTTCCATTTGTCTACAACTCTTAGTGCAGCAGAGACTGGAGTAGGAATTGTGGAAAGGTCATGCCACTCATCTCTGACGGTCCTAATTCCTGAAGAGGAACGCACCTCTTCATGAATCAGGGGTGTTTTAGCCTAGCACATCTCCTAATCAAGAACAATGTGAACAACAAATTGGGCCCATTAGGGTTTTCTCTTCATACAGAGCGAAATACAACATTGTTATTGGAGTACAGAAAAAGAATGATAGCACCTATAAGATCTATGCGTGCAGCATTGTGGAACAAGTGACTCAGAACTAGAGCCACAGCTTCACGAACTGAAAGGGAGGCTACATTTCTGCCTGCATCTAAGAGTAGAGTGGTTTTGATGAACCGTTTGGATGTTATCAAACTTAGTTCAGCTTATTCAAATACTGAAAAGAAAAAAAAAAACACAACATGTTAAGTCATGCCCTGCAAGACGGATTTAAAGATGACGGTGAACAAAGTAGACATGGGCCTGTTTTTAGCTGAACGCTTTCATGGTTTAGAAATCACCTACTCAAAAAAGGTTCTTAGTCAGCATTTTAGATTCTTAGTCTAAAGGGACTTTTCAATGTAAACCAACATTTGCACACAGTACAAAAATTGGCAAAATACTAGAGATTTTTCTGACATCACTGTGAAGCATCCAAAAGCTTATTATAATAAGACACATAGATACAACAATATACAATGTTTCCATCATTTACAGGCACTTTTAGCACTGTGCGATTTATAGTGGGTGTGTGCAGAAATGGCTTGAAAAATTATTTGGCAAATACCTAAAGGTTTTATATTAGTATAGCAGTAGAAGACAAGGGCTTTCAAGATCAGCTAATGGATACTAAACCAGTGCACACAGCAACAAATTATTTTGCTGGTTTTTGCCACAATATTGCAAAGTCAATTTTCAAACTGAAAATTGTAGCTCTTTAAAAAGGCATCTCCGGTCATATGATATTCATGAGCTATACTTAAGTTCTGTCTGAAGGCACGCCCAGTGATCAGCTGTTATTAGCCCTGGCGGCAGTCAGATATTTTCTTACATAGGAGTGGATCTGCACAGATGTGCACAGCGAAGCCGTGGACCATACCACAGCTAATAAAAGCTGATTGGTGAAGTTGCTAGATCACCACTATTTGGATATTGCTGACTCACCCATCAATGTCAAATGACAAAACGACCCCTTTAAAAAGGCGTATTCTCAAGTTGTCTATTGAACACTTCAGAGCTATGAAGTCTACTTAAGTCATGGTTTCTGGCAGCATGGGCACTTTTATATGAGCGACAGTTCTGATGAGTAGTAGAGATACAGTATTAGTAGAAATATAAAGCTCAGCACACGTTCTGCTGTAACACAGTCAGCCATCAGTGGCTTGTTTTTAAGTCTACACGGAGATAACAGGGCATTGGATCAAGGACATGGCTCAGGACAGCAAGAGCTGGGAATAGGAGAATTGTTCCAGAAGAAGATGAAGATGCAGGCAGGCGATTTAGCTAAATTTATAGCAGCAGCTTGTCAAGGGCTGAGGAGCAAGAGAGCAGCTAACTGAAGTATAGGAATCAATGGAATGGAGAGAGATGGCTGGGATATGAGGCTTCAACCGATCTCTTGGAATGCAACTACTGCTCACTCAGCCAGGGTCTGGGCAAGTACTAGTGGCCAAGTTCCATGGAAAACTGCTGTACACTGTATACAAAACAACCTCTCATTGCAGTAGACTGATGGGAGGTAGAAAAGAAAGTCATTTGCAAACTTGGTAATTACGCTTTCTAATTAAAGCAATTTAATAATTTGATAATATTCCCTAAAACTCCATCTTAACATGCACCGTGAGAGTACTGTGGTATTGCTGTATATACAGCTCTGGCAAAACCTAAGACCACTGCACAGTTTAATAAAAATCAGCTTCTCTACATGTCTGACAGCCATTCCATTCCAGTTTCAGTTGAATTCCAACCAGAGTACACCTCATTCTACTTAATGTGCTTCTGATTAGGTGATCACCCGAACCAAATCTTATTTAACAAAGGAAAAGAATAAAAAACCCTGCTGTGGTGTTCACAATCCTCTTGCAACAGGACAAGCTGGATTGCAAAACAAGTGCTAGTAATATCCCAAAAGTAATAGGAATGAAAAAATTACTTTTAACCACGCCAAAGGAGTTGAAAAGAAGTCTTGAGTGCAGAAAATAAAGGCTCAATTCTGACTTTACTAGCAGAGGGATACAGTAAGCATCATGTTGCCTCCATCCTTAAAAATTCTAAGATGGTAGTCCATTACAACAAGGTCAAGCAGCAGATATTGGGGACAACAAAGCTACAGACCGGCAGAGGGTGACAACGACTCTCCGCTGACTAGGATGACGTCAAGTGACCTACAAAAGGAATGGCAAATGGCAGCTGGGGTGAAGTCCACGGCAAGAAAAGTTCTTAACAGGCTCCTAGAGGCAGGGCTCAAGTCATGTACAGCTAGAAAAAAGCCTTTCATCAATGAGAAGCAAAGGAGAGCCAGGCTGAAGTTTGCCAAAGACCATGAAGATTGGAGCATAGAGGACTGGAGTAAGGTAATCTTCTCCGATGAGTCTAATTTTCAGCTTTGCCCAACACCTGGTCGTCTAATGGTTAGACGGAGACCTGGAGAGGCGTACAAGCCACAGTGTCTTGCACCCACTGTGAAATTTGGTGGAAGATCAGCGATGATCAGGGGATGTTTCAGCAAGGAATTGGGCAGGTTAATCTTTGTGAAGGACGTATGCATCAAGCCGCATAAAAAGTTATTGTGGAAAAACAGTTGTTTCCTTCTGCTCAGGCAATGTTCCCCAACCCTGAGGACTGTTTTTTTCAGCAGGACAATGCGCCATGCCACACAGCTAGGTCAATCAATGTGTGTCATGGCCCGCTCAATCTCCAGACCAGAACCCCAGTGAAATCCTCTGGAATGTAATCAAGAGGAAGATGGATCGTCACAAGCCATCAAACAACGAACTGCTTACACTTTTGTACCAGGAGTGGCATAAGGTCACCCAAAAGCAGTGTAAAGACTGGTGGAAAGCATGCCAAGACGCATGAAAGCTGTGATTAAAAATCATGGTTATGCCACAAAATATTGATTTCTGAACTCTCCCCAAGTTAAAACATTAGTATTGTTGTTTCTAAATGATTATGAACTTGGTTTCTTAGCATTATTTGAGGTCTGCAAGCACTGCATTTTTTTTTACCATTTCTCATTTTCTGAAAATAAATACAAAATTTAGTGCTTGGAAATTCGAAGACATGTCAGTAGTTTTCTAGAATAAAAGATCAATTTACATTTTACTCAAAAATATACCTATAAAGAGAAAAATCAGACATCCCCTATTCCCCCACCCCCCATTTAAAAAAAAAAAAAAAAAAAAGCAGCACATATTTGGTATCAAATTAATTACGTTGCCTGCCTTTTGAAAATAAAATAACTAGCTTGGTCCGTGCGAAATCTTGGTCGTGCAATTTCAGAAAAAGCAAGCTGGTCAACAAATGTAAATGTGTTTCATGAGATGAACACAGACAGGTATTTATGGGATTTGGATGTTTTGCCCCCAGCAGTTCGCCCCCAGGTACATTTCTCCCAGGCTGCACATTTCGCCCCCAGGATGTTTCGCCCCCGGCACATTTCCCCGCCAGCAGCCCCCGGATGTCTGTACCCTGTTTTGCCCCCAGAATTTTGTGTTTGGATGTTTCGCCAGTTTGTCCTTGTGCTTCATGAATTCCCGTCCATCACCAATCCACATGTCACAAAAGTACTGTACAGAGTGCTGCACTTTTGTGACATGTTAAATCAACTGTTTCCATCTGTAAACCTCACAACTAATTGCATTATAGTGTCAGAGCATATTGCCCGCAATTTTAACAAGACATTTTCCAAAATGTTTCTAAAACGTCTTTTGTGTTACAAAAACATAACACGAAAAAAATTAATGGTTTCAAAAAATGTAGCGTGAATGAGGCCTGATTTAGGTGGGGAATGTAAACCACTCTAAAATCAAAACATTTTGTGAACTTTTACTTGACCCAGCACTGACCTGCTTTTTTTGCAAGTGTGATTGCAGATGTAACAATTTTCATGTCAGGTGTCCTGCAAGTTACATTAGACTAGCTCTTATTTCATCTTTACATCAGAATATAGCCGTGTCTAAAATCTCTACAAAGAGAGAGGTGTACTAGCACAAAAAAAATCAGTCAGCTTCCACAGCAATTCACTTTCTACAAGTATGAATTCAGTTCTATCCAAACTTGGGAAGAAGAAGTTGGTCTACGAGAATCACATTTACGTATTTTCCAAACAAAAGGCTGACGATGTCCATTCCATCCGGGTGTGTGAAAAACAGTCGACTTGCAAGGGACGTGTTTGGACCAATGAAGCATCTGGTGAAGTGGTGAAAGTAACCAATCCCCACAAACCATGCAGCACAAGCAGCAAGACCTGAAGCAATCCGACTTGTCAATGAGGCGGTCACCAAGGCAAGGATAACACAGGAGACACCACAACAGATTCTCACAGAAGTCATTTCAGGAGCCCATTCTAATGTTGTAGCACTTCTCCCAAAGAATGCTTTCTTTCACTGAAGAGAACAATACGATTATCAAGGCAACTTGGCAATATTCCAAGGTTGCCCCAAACCCTTGATCAACTTGTTATTCCCCAGGAGATCAATATTGATGGTATCCTATTCTTGGCCTAATCTGAGGAATGGGCATCAATAGAAAAAGGGATCCTGAAGTGAGAATACTAATCTGCTGCTCCATTCTTTGGTATACTGGCAGAGTGTTCTGTGAGGGCCAATCCCAAAACCCCCTTTCTGAAGACCTGATAAAGAGGTTCTGTAGAAGCTGGTTAACCACCACTTTAGTTCAGCAAAGCCAATATCTCAGTTCTGCAGAGATGGTTGGTGGGATCAACCCTGTAGTCAGTCAACAGTCCCCCTGCTTCCATACATAGCCTGCATTAAAGGGGTATTCACATGCTGAACAGCAAAATAAGGCAGCATGCTTTCCGCAATCATGCTGCGGAAAGCATGCTGCAGATCTTCCCCTCCTGGTACTTACCTAGAGGTCTTCTGCTCATCTTTGCCTGATGTTCTCCTGGCTGTGTGGGCTGGCGATCGCCATGCTGGATCCGGAGGCCACCACGAGTCCTCTCCTGCCTGATCTCATCGCAGCACTGCGCATGCGCAGCAGTGTCTTGGTGACAGGAGAGGCATCCTGCCCCCTGGATTGACTGATGAATGGGGCAGGAGTGACGTCATGTCTGTGAACGGCCAGGAGACATTCGGCCTCACTGCCGCGGCATTCATCATGCTTCATGGATCAGTGATACAAAACCTCCACAGAATATATTTAGGATTATATAATGAAAGAACCAGAAAGCACATAATAATCCCTAAAAATTAACTTTTAATTCAATCACTGAAAACATATAATAGTAGAAATAACTAAATACCCACGGGGTCAAAGATCAGAGCCAAGTAAGCAAAATCAATATTACTCGTGCATATAGTTATAGACCTCGGGGCAAAAAGCTACCATGCCCTAATAAGCCCTATTGAGGCCCTTCCTAACCACGGAGGTTGTCACCCTAGTTGTTGACGATATGGCGTCCCGCTCAACGTCGGCGTCCCTAGTAACGCCCTAGACCACCCTACGTATACAAAAATGGGGGACAAAAAAAAAAAAAAAAAAACACACTCACACCTACAAAAGTGAAAAGACAGTTATTGTCTCGTGCAAAAAGTGCTATAGTGCTGAAAACTTCTCGTAGTATGCACACTGTAAACTTCTCGTAGTATAGAAACCCATTAAAACCCAATTCTAAGTACGGGTTTTTTTGCAGCTTAAATAAGACTTCTCGTAGTCAAAAATACTAACCCGCTGCAATAGGCAGACCCATAGAAAGAAATGAAAAATACTGAAAAAAAACGTTTACAGAGAGATCAGTATATAATAAACAGCACACATAAAAATACATTTGTTCGAATTTAAGGACAAGCACATATATGATACGAACACTGCACATTTAAATGACAGAGATAGAATGTCAAGTTATGTCTGTCGCAGCCATTGCAAATAAGCCAGGGATTTTAATCACCCAATAACTCCTGAGGCTGAATCCACCTCAAAAATTTGCACAAGGAAACAATACACACCATATGCGATATTTAAGAAACAGCATACATGTAAAACATTATTTCATGAGACTTAAAATAACATCACCTCAATAAAACTAGGGTTAGCATCTATGGCTGATAAGTATATTGCTGCACATTATATTTGGCAGACCATATGTGGTACCATATAAATGAACACTGTTAACCCTATGAGACGGAGATTTCTCTGTATTATTCCATTTTGATATATGAAATGCTGAGCACTGCATTAATGTATGAATCCCCACTGTTTTTTCTATAATTTTCGGGAGCATATTCAGCACAGTCCATCTATATAGTGTGCTTGCATTTTTTGAAGGGTTATTGCACATGTACTGTGTTATATCTTGCTTGATTTTTGGCACCACGAGAGAAGTTTTATTGGAGGTGATTTTTTTTTTTGCCATACCCTGTGGACAGCGCTTGATTGGAGCCAATTTCATCCTACAACAGGACATTGACCCAAAGCACACCTCCAAACTATTCAAGAACTATTTAGGAAAAAAAGCAAGCAGCTGGTATTCTATCTGTAATGGAGTGGCCAGCGCAGTCACCAGATCTCAACCCCACTAAGTTATTGTGGGAGCAGCTTGTCCATATGGTACGCAAAAAGTGCCCATCAAGCCAAACCAACTTGTGGTGGGAGGGGCTTCTGGAAGCATGGGGTGTAATTTCTCCAGATGACATCCGCAAATTAACTGCTAGAATGCCAAAGGTCTGCAATGCTATAATTGCTGCAAAGGGAGCATTCTTTGACAAAAGCAAAGTTTGAAGGAGAAAATTATTTCAAATAATCTTTTTTTCAAACCTTGTCAATGTCTGAACTAGATTTTAAATTCATTTGGCAACTCATTTGATTAATAAAAAGCCGGATTACTTACCGGTAATGCTCTTTTAATGAGTCCACGACAGCACCCACTGGAGGCATCGGATCCTCCCCATTTGGAACAGGAAACCCTACAGGAAAGATAAAAGGGGCGGTCCGCCTTTCCTCCTCAGTTTTGCATTTCAGAGTACCAGGAGGACCGCCAAGGATTAGGCAATGTTTTTGTATATCTAAATTTTACTTATCCATCTTTAGCAGATATACTTTATTATCGATATCTTTAGCAGGGAGGGAAGTGAGCGGGTGCTGTCGTGGACTCATTAAAAGAGCATTACCGGTAAGTAATCCGGCTTTTTACCCTTCGCCACGACAGCACCCACTGGAGAGATTCCAGAGACCATCACCTGGGTGGGACCACTGTGCCAAGGACCGTCCTGCCAAAGCTTAGGTCAGAAGTTGATGAAAGGTCAAGTCTATAGTGATTATAGACGGTAGAAGGGCATGACCAAATTGCCGCCTTACATATGGTTTCAATTGGAACGTCTCCCCTCTCGGCCCAGGAGGTCGCCATTGCTCTAGTGGAATGCGCTCTGATGCCTTCCGGAGGATTTTCATTTTTTGCGGAGTAGGCTAAACGAATGGCATCCCTGATCCATCGGGAAATGGTGCTCTTCGTGACTCCGTACCCTTTTTTATAGCCCTGAAAAGAAACGAACAGAGCCCTACACTGCCTCCAGCTTCTAGACCTCTCAATATACTTTAGGACAGTTCTTCTGACGTCCAAAGTGTGGAATTTCTGCTCCTCTGGAGTGGAGGGATCTTCAAAGAAGGTTGGGAGGAGTATCTCTTGAGATCTATGGTATTTTGTTGATACCTTAGGCAGGTACGAGGGGTCTGGCTTTAATATTAATCTATCTTGGTATACTTGAAAAAAGGGTGGATCTATGGACAGGGCCTGGATATCACCCACTCTCCTAGCAGATGTCAGCGCTACCAAGAGGGCAGTCTTGAGTGACAAGTATTTGAGGGATATCGTGTCTATCGGCTCAAAGGGTTCCTTCGTTAGGGCGTCTAAGACCAGATTTAAGTCCCATGCGGGGATTGTTGGTATGTGGACTGGAGTTGTTCGTTCGCAGGCTGTGATGAATCGTGATATCCACTTATTTCCTGCTATATTATGGCCGTACAGTGCCCCTAACGCGGACACCTGTACTTTCAGTGTGTTTACTGCCAGGCCCAAGTCCTTCCCTCTCTGTAGAAATTCTAAGATAGGAACTATCGGGACTTCTGCTGTATGGGGTGCTATATGAAACTGTAGGAATTTTTTCCATATTCTTGTATAAATCTGGGTCGTGGACTCCTTCCTGCTCTGTAGGAGCGTAGCAATCAGTGTTTCAGAAAACCCTCTTGATCTTAGTAGCTGCCTTTCAAATTCCACGCCGTCAAGTGTAAGCTGTCCACTTGGGGGTGGATGAAAGGGCCTTGGGAGAGCAGGTTGGGAATCGAAGGGAGGACCCAAGGATCTGTCACTGACATAATTCGTAGCCACGAGAACCACGGCCTCTTGGGCCAGAATGGTGCTATCAGGATTACTCTCGCCCTGTCCTCTCTGATCTTCCGAATCACTTGTGACAGGAGAATCAACGGAGGGAAGGCATATGCCAGCTTGAACTTCCATGAGGCTTGGAGGGCATCCACTATGTCTGGGTGATCTGATGGAGACAGGGAAGCAAACGTCTTTATCTGTCTGTTCTCCCTCGTGGCAAAGAGGTCCACCTGAGGTTGTCCCCATAAATTTACTATATCCTTGAAGAGTTGGCGGTTGAGGCACCACTCCCCTTGCCGAAGTGTGTCTCGGCTTAAGTTGTCCGCCTCTTGGTTGTTCTCTCCCCTGATATGAAGAGCCGAGAGGGACAACAAACAGCTTTTGGCTAAGCTTAAGATTCTTGCCGCAGAAGACATCAGAGTCTCTGATCGAGTACCTCCCTGTCTGTTTATGTAGGCCACTGTAGTGGTGTTGTCCGATAGGATCCTGACATGTTTCTGTTGGAGCTGTGGAAGGAAATGGTGTAGAGCATAGTATACCGCTGTCAGCTCTTTTAAATTAGACGAGTATTCCCCTTCCTCTCTATTACACCTTCCTTGACAAAAGCTATTCCCCATATGGGCTCCCCAGCCATGGGGGCTAGCATCGGTGGTTAGGATGCAGGATGGTACTATGACCCATGGGACTCCTGAGGATAGATGGTCATCATCTAGCCACCACTTTAGAGAAGTCAAGACCTCCTGAGTTAAGGTTATCTTGCTCTCGAGATGACCACCATGTCGCCTGTCCTCTTGGAGGATCTGATGCTGAAGTGTGCGGACATGATAATGGGCCCACCGGACTGCTGGGGCACAGGAATTTAGCGACCCCAATAGCGACATTGCCCCTCTCAGAGACATGCGTGGTCTATCTATGGCTGCCTCTACTTTCTCTTTTGTGAGTGCAATCTTTACCTGAGGAAGTAGACATCTCTGGGTTGTGGAGTCTAACTGGAACCCTAAAAACATCTGGAGGGATTGCGGAACGAGTCTGGACTTCTGTATATTGATGATCCAACCTAGATCCTGCAATGATGAGATTGCGTCAGCCACACGTTTGGTACATTGGGTGACCGAGTTCCCGATTATTAGGAAGTCGTCTAGGTAAGGTACGATTAGAGTGTCTTTTTGGCGAATATAGGCCATCACCTCTGCCATCACCTTGGTGAAGATTCTTGGCGCTGTAGAGAGGCCGAAAGACATGGCTGTATACTGAAAATGACGGATCTGGTCTTCGAACACCACTGCGACCCTTAGGTATTTTTGGTATCTATCATGGATAGGAAGATGATAGTAAGCATCTTTTAAGTCAATTCCTGCCATTACACAGTTTGGAAAGAGAAGCTTTATGGTGGATCTGATTGATTCCATCTTAAACTTATAATTTCTTATAAACGTATTAAGCTTCCTTAAATTAATAATCGTTCTAAACGTACCATCTGGTTTGGAAATTAAAAATAAAGGAGAGTAGA
Organism: Dendrobates tinctorius; assembly: GCF_039654945.1. Classification (NCBI taxonomy): domain Eukaryota; kingdom Metazoa; phylum Chordata; class Amphibia; order Anura; family Dendrobatidae; genus Dendrobates; species Dendrobates tinctorius. Next base: position 84,455,936 of record NW_027361714.1, on the reverse strand, counting down.
ATCCTCTACCTTCCTGTCCCACTGGGACCTCCACTAAAACCCCCTTAGATAGTAGGCTCTGAATTTCTTCTTCGAGGGCCTTTTGTTGAACTAAAGAGTTAAGGCGGGTTATGATAAAGAAATCATAAGGGGTTTGAAGGAATTCTATTTTCATTCCCTCTTTAATTATACCTAAGATCCATGGGCTCGAAGTTATTTTTTGCCATTTTGAAAAAAAAAATTTTAATCTACCCCCTACTGGTGGGTCTGATTTTTTAATTTTTATTTTCCCTCTGGAATGTTGAACCCCTGAACATGCTACCCTTTTGTTTTTCTTCCTTTGCGGGCCATCTATTTGATCTATCCGTTTGCCTCCTTCTTCCAAACGGTCGTCTTTTAAAGGTTCTCCTATAGAAAGGGATAGAAGAGTCAGGGAACGCCTTCTTCCTCTCCTTTGCTTTGGCGAGTATGTCGTCTAGGGCTTTCCCGAAGAGAAACTCACCCTCACACGGGGTTGCACAAATCTTAGATTTTGATTTCGCGTCCCCCTTCCAGCTCTTCATCCACAGTGCCCGCCTGGCGTTGTTCACAAGAGCTGCCGATCTTGCTGCCAGCCGCAGAGTGTCCGCCGAAGCATCAGCCATAAAGACAGCTGCCCCTCTGATTAATGGAATAGCGGCCCGTAGCTTTTCTCTTGACACCTTCTGCTCGATTTGTTGATCCAATTGGTCCAACCATACGAGCATAGATCTGGCGGTGCACGTGCTGGCTACTGCTGGCTTAAAAATACCCGTGGCAGATTCCCAAGACCTTTTCAATGATGACTCTGCCTTACGGTCTAGAGGGTCTGCCAATAAGCCTGCGTCCTCTACCGGAATAGTAGATTGTTTTGAGGTAGAGGCTACAACGGCATCAACCTTTGGCACCTTGGTCCATTTTAATAGCTCGTCATCGCTAAAAGGATATTTCCTCTTTGAGGCCGATGGGAGAAAACTTCTTTGATCATGTTTTTCGCATTCTCTTTTTATTAGGGCCTTAACTGCCGGTATCACTGGAAACGCTCTCCTTTTCTTTTCCGCCAACCCCGCAAACATTATTTCTTGCGCGGTTTGGGCACCCCTTGGTTCCTCACACCCCATAGTGCTCCTCACAGATTTGACCAGGTTATCCACACTATCCAGGGGAAAACATGACCGTCCCTCCATGTCTGATGATGATGACGAGGATGTGAGTGAGGAATCGGAGATTAACCCCTGTTCTTCCTCTGACTCTGAGCTGAGGGTCACCTGTTTTTTGCTTCTAGTCTCTGAGGGAGTACTGGCACGGTTGATAGCCTGTATTTCCTCCCTGATTATGGCTCGAATGTCTTTTGACGACACTCCAGACCCCTGCCTAGTCTCTCTGGTGCACTGCTTGCAGAGCTTTTTGGGGTAGGAGTCAGGGAGAGGTTCAGAGCATAATGCGCATTCCTTATGCTTAGATTTTTCTTTTTTCTTTGTCTGGAAAGTGGAGCCGAAAGGAGGGGGGGGGGGGGTAGGAAGAGGTCAGCTTAATAGGTAGAGTATATACTTTGCACACTCACCCAGTGAAGCATTATATTACCGGATTGGATGGCTGAGATCCCGTCCTAGGTCTTGACTCTCCTGTCTCGCTCCTGCGGACGGTGTCTGTCCTAGCGTTGCGGTCCCTGGTAGAGTTGCTCCCCGCAGAGTCTCATGCTGGAGCGTGCGCTTCCGTTGGGGACGACATGGCTCACCACCTCACAGCTGCGGCGCTGTTTAAATAGATTGCTCGTCTTTTTTTTTTTTTTCTCTCTGCCCCCGTAAGTCGCTCCTCCTCCCCGGGATCACTGCGCATGCGCCGTCGCACTCTCAGCCACCCTGCCCCGGAAGGTCAATCATTACTTCCGGGGGTCAGGAGCCTCTGCGCCGGCCTGCTACCGCGCCCCCGCTTCTGTATGCGGCCCGCGCTCTCCATGCCACCGCCGGGTTTCTTTTTTTTTTTTTTTCCCTTCTTCTCTTCGCGCCACTGGCGCACTTACCGCTCCTAGCAGTGGCGGTCTGCGCATCTTGGTGCCACCCGACGCGCTCCTGGGTGAGACCGGGCGGCCCACCCCGGACCCGGCCATCACCCTCCATACACCAGACGAGGGGGGAGCCGTCTAACGGAGTCTCCCCCGACGCTGCCTCCGGACCGCAGCCCCTGCCGTTCGCGTGGAGACCGCACAGGCGGCATGCATGGCCAAGGTATGGTTTCCTGAAGGAACGTGGCTCCGTTTGGAACAGGAAACCAAAACTGAGGAGGAAAGGCGGACCGCCCCTTTTATCTTTCCTGTAGGGTTCCCTGTTCCAAATGGGGCGGATCCGATACCTCCAGTGGGTGCTGTCGTGGTGAAGGGTAAAAGTATGAGTTTTCATGGAAAACACAAATATGTCTGGGTGACCCCAAACTTTTGAACGGTAGTGTATGTAGATTGGTAATACAAAAAATTGGTTTGATAAGTAGAGGCCAAAAAAGTCTTCCGGTTGAGGTGCCACTTGCAGGTCATTGTGTCTTTCTGCAGGTTTATAAAAATGAATGTTTAAACTGTATTTAGTGAAAATCGTTAATGTGTGTTTTGTTTGGCCCTTTTCTTGCTGAAGGGAGCAAGTTTACCTTTCAAATGGTGTATCATTTGCGTGTGTGGGACGAAGTAATCAGCGAAAAAGCAGTGCATGTTTACAAATGTGCTTGCATATGTGACTCACCATTGGTGTGGGTGGGGCGAAGTAATCACCAAAAAAGCAGTGTATGTATACAAATGTGTTTGCATATGTGATTCACCTGCAGTGAAGTGTGCAGTCCTCCAATGTGCCTGAAATAGGTTGGGCAAGCTGGAGAGACCCTAAGGCAAAGTTTGGATTTGTTTGTGATGTCTGTAAGCAGCATTGTGGTGGTGTGCTTTGGGGGGGGGGGGGGGGGGGAAGTGTGCTGCCACCTGCAGGTAATTTGACCTTCCAAATGGTGTATCACTTGTTTGTGTGGGTGGATTATGAACGGAGCAAGTGTGCAATTGAATAGGCAGTGCAGGTTTATAAATGTGTTTCCATATGTGCCTCACCTGCAGTGAAGTGTGCAATCCTCCAATTTGGCTAAAATAGGCTGGGCAAGCAGTTCAGCAAGCTGGAAAGCCCCCCAAGGCAAATGTTTGGATTTCTTTGTGATGTCTGTAAGCAGTTTTGTGGTAGTGTGCTTTGGGGTACTGTGGTACCATCTGCAGGTCATTTTTCCTTACTGCAGGTTTATGAAAATTAATGTTTAAACTGTATTTTGTGATCAACTCGTGGATGTGTGGTTTGTTTAGCCATTTTCTTGCTGACGGGGCAACTTTACCATTCAAATGGTGTATCATTTGTGTGTGTAGGTGCAGTATGAACTGGGATACACCGAAAAACAAAATATAATATAGTAGAAAATTCCTTAAAGTGGTTGTCTGGGACATAACCATTGATGTCCTATCCTTAGGATAAATCGGTAATGTCAGATTGGCGTGGATGCCAAGTGTTGCACCCTCACCAATCAGCTGTTTCTGGTGTTGGCAGGAACTGTAAAGTTGCAGAGGTGCACAGCAGACTTCAGTCAACTGTAAAATGTCCTCAGCTGGGTAGTGAAGATCAGTCCCCTATTCGAATCAATAAGGGCCAAAAATGCAGCACCTGGCAATGGGCACTATTCCGTTGCCGGACCTGTGCAAATCCGCACCTGAGCAGTTTTGGCTGCCACCAACGAGAACAGCTAATCGGTGGAGGGGACGGGTGTCACACCGCCGTCAGACATTAGTGACCTATCCTAAAACCAGGTCATAAATTTTATAGTCCTGGACAACCTCTTTAAAAAGTATGAATATACAAAATTGATAGAGAAACAACGGGTGTATGATATAATGATTTATAATGGCAGTGAATCTTTTTATTAAAACATTCCTTTTAACAAGAGAATTATCAACATACCTTGAAGTGGGCAGTGATGCTCCAAGGAAGAGACGTGTTTGATGCATGCTGATCAAAAAGTAAGCCAATTGGGTAATGCCTTAAACAAAAACAAACACAATTAGACCAAAAAATGCAAACAAAAAAAAAAAAAAAAATCTATTTCCAAAAGGATCAAATAAATATTCTTTTAACATAGGAGAAACTCTATTCTGTAAATACTTTACATGAACGGAAACTGCATCTCGGAATATAAAATGAAGGTGACCGTGTAGAAGGAAAAAGGTCCACATAACAGATTAAACTGTGCTAGTAGTTCTGCTTCCCCAGTCTATTCGCTGATATTACATCTTACATTGCTGAAGATCAGTCTGGAGGCGGAGTTTACACATTGCAGACTTTATTATATGAGTACCCAGAGTAAGTGGTCATTCTACAGTTCTAGGAAGAGTTCCCGAACAAAAGCACTGCAGCAATGAGAGTACCATTTTACTTCATGGTGTGGTTGTGAAGTGCTTGAAGCATTAGATATTTTATGCCCAATGTATGCCAAGGTCACACTTGGCGTCTGTCGGATCTTCTGGGGTGTGTACAGCTTTTCAACATATGGTTAGGTGTACTGTTCTGGCACATTTGTGGAATGTACAACCAAAACATTGTATCATTTGACTAATAAGAGGTCATGATAAAGTGTTACAATCTTTTTTGTAACTGGTTAACAGCATAATCTTGATAAGCCAATAATTACACAAGCAAATTAAGAACACTAATGTAAAAGATTCTATTTACTGTGTATGGATCACATTGGAAAACAATACATCAGTCATTTTATAAAAAAAAAATAAAGAAAAAACAGCGGACAGTGCTGTACATGAGATTAGACCATCATGTGAGACTCAAAGATGAAAAGGCAAATGCGCCATCTTGTGGAGATTAGAATCAGTACTGCAAATTGACTGCTTACGGTTTAAGTTCTTAAAAGGGATTGTCTGGTGAAAATAAGTTATCACCTCTCCGCACTGTGTGTACTGGACCTGCGTCCTATTCATACCCTATGGGGCTACCAAGCACTGCACTAGGCATATAGGCATATTATGGCACCCCATAGAGAACGAATGCATCAGCAGTTGGGTACCGAACATGCCTACACTTTGTAAAAGGGATAAAAGTTCCTCGATCTACCAAATGGTGTGGGTCCAAACGTTCAGCAAGCTATCGCCTATCCTCAGGACAACTTGTTTTAACTGGGAAACCTCATACATGAGCCAATAACACAGGTCAACGAAAAAAAATTTTTTTTCTGGTGTCCAAAATATTTTAATGAATTTGGGGTATTTTTGGGGTGCTGATTCTGAATATGTCATCAGTTTTGCCAGATTGGCTCAAGTTTTTGAGATTTTTGGTATCTTATTTATAGCACTTGTTGGTAAATGCGACGCATCATCTCATTAATTTCTTTGGATTAGTACTTGAACTGAGCAGTTCTCAATATAGTTTTGTGTTAATTAGTGTTCTAAAAGTTTGTTCATAGCTTGATTTTTGCACTAACTTTATGTTGTTGTCTGTTTTCCAGTGAAAAGCATGAACTCATCATGAAGAAGTTGTCTTAACGATCCAGACTCATTCTGTTACATTTGTGGTGAATATACACTGCCAAAACATAGAAGAAACATAACACACTTCGTAAAAAAAGTGTATTTTGCCTATTTTGGGGTTATGCTTGGGGACCAAGACAAGTTTTGGGCACCACACATAGTGTGCAAAGCATGTATCGAATTATTACGAAAATGGAGCAAAGGACAAAGAAAAAGCTTCAAATTTGGTGTTCCAATGGTGTGGAGAGAGCCAAAAAATCATCATGATGACTGTTATTTCTGTGCAGTGCAAGTGCAAGGATTCAATAAGCATAAGAAACGAAAATGGGAGTAACATGGAATCTGCAAGAAGGCCTGTCCCTCATTGTGAAGATGTGCCTGTACCTGTGTTTACCATAAATAACAGTCATCATGATGATTTTTTGGCTCTCTCCACACCATTGGAACACCAAATTTGAAGCTTTTTCTTTGTCCTTTGCTCCATTTTCGTAATAATTCGATACATGCTTTGCACACTATGTGTGGTGCCCAAAACTTGTCTTGGTCCCCAAGCATAACCCCAAAATAGGCAAAATACACTTTTTTTACGAAGTCTGTTATGTTTCTTCTATGTTTTGGCAGTGTGTATTCACCACAAATGTAACAGAATGAGTCTGGATCGTTAAGACAACTTCTTCTTGATGAGTTCATGCTTTTCACTGGAAAACAGACAACAACATAAAGTTAGTGCAAAAATCAAGCTATGAACAAACTTTTAGAACACTAATTAACACAAAACTATATTGAGAACTGCTCAGTTCAAGTACTAATCCAAAGAAATTAATGAGATGATGCGTCGCATTTACCAACAAGTGCTATAAATAAGATACCAAAAATCTCAAAAACTTGAGCCAATCTGGCAAAACTGATGACATATTCAGAATCAGCACCCCAAAAATACCCTAAATTCGATGAAATATCTTTGGCACCAAAAATGCTGTTGACCAGTGTAATTGACCAAATTATTATTCGTCAAATTATCCACGCCTGATGATCGGTCTGTGTAAAGATGCCACAAGTTGCCAACAAATCAGCCAAACGCTCATTTGTGGCTGACAATCATTTATGCAAGCCAAAAAATCATTGCAGTTAGCGGCACATCCCCCTGGGTAAAGAGCTATGCTTACGACAATATGCATATGTTAGAAAGACTGACCAATATTATTAAGGACTGCAATCATCATTTTTTATACCACTGTTTACATAATTGCTCATTTTGCCTTTCTACCCAGCCAATTGGTCTCTTTTCCATTAGGTCTGATATCATGTTATTAAAAACTGACTTGCTGAATCCTAAGCTCTATGTAGAAACAGGAAGTCTATTTTCCCTCTATGAGACATAGGTCACTGCAAAGATCACTGCAAGTGTCACTGGGGATGGTAAAAGGAGCAGCTGGGTCAGGAGTTGAATAGAGGAATGATTACTGCAGGGACAAGAAACGTCCTGTTTCTACAGAGAAGAATTAGATGGATGAAAGGCAAAATGAGCAATTGTATGTACATAGTGCTATATATAACATGATGACTGCAATATATTAAGGGAATAAAAACTTTGATGGGCGTGCTCCTTTAATGCTCCGCCATCAAGGTTTGTATCGACTTGTGCTGTGGAAAAAAAAAAAAAAAAAAAAAAGCATTTAAATAAGCTCCAGTCACTTATCAAACTGCCTACGTAAAACCTGCATTACTTTTGACTGTCTTAGGCCTCTTTCACACTTCAGTTTTTTGCAATCAGTCACAATCCGCCAGGTTTTGAAAAAAAACGGATCCTCAATTTTCTTTTGAGGATCCGTTTTTTTTCCCCATTGACTTCCATTAATGGCGGATTGTGACGGATTGCCGTCCGTTGCATCCGTTTTTTTTGAGGATCCGCCAAAAGTTGCTGTCCGTCACCATCCTCAAAGATTTCAAAACGGAGCCTCTCTCTCTCTCTTCCCTTTTCCAGGACTGCGATTCCTTTAAAATTCTTCATTTTGCAGATCCGTCATAAAAACGGATGGGTGGCATCTGTTGTCATCAGTTCTAAAACGGATCCTGCATCCATCCTTTTGGCGGATTTTGACTGATGCAAAAAACTGAAGTGTGAAAGAGGCCTTAATAGTAATTTGCTAGTTTCGATTCCCACCACATTTTATAATAATTCTTCTCTGCCGAAGGGAAAATAGCCAGGGAGATCTGCTGTCACCCTTTAATATATATATATCACAAAGGTTATGTCACTGTCAGGTGACCCAATAACCAAGAGTGTCACTCATTTCATAAAATACATGTTTTATTAAACATTAATTGACAAACAACCATAAAACCATTGCCTCAAACCAACACTTATAGGAAGGAGAAACAGCAAAAGGATACAAATTCAATTATATAATGAGTCAAAATTTAAAGATAATGACTACAGTATCCTGAATAATATAATATGCCCAACAATATACTTAGTATTTATTGATTAGATACATTTTTAATAAAACTATAGAAAATTGCATGCAAAAACCTGCATAGATGTGAATAAAATTTACTGCCTTAATTTGAATAGAATCTAACACATAATTCACACCATTAATCAGCAGTTGCTGCTGCTACACCACCATAGCTTTACACATATAATATGCCCCACAATATACTTAGTATCTTTAATTAGATACAACAGGGCTAAATGGCTGTAGAAAATTGCATGCAAAAACCTGCATAGATGTGAATGAAATATACTGCCTTGATTTAAATAGAATCCCCAGGAAGAAGCACGGTCGAAACGCGCGTTGGGGTGCGGGGAAGAAGCATCCTACTCTATGCCTAACTCCACTGTGCACAATGCTTACGTAATATGTATTTGGCCATTCATTCATCACATTTATTTTCATGCTTTGGGTCATTTTAACCTGCATACATGAGAGGCTGTGATAGCGCTGTAGCAGCAATGGCTGCATATATTGCATATTGTGGGTGATGAGAATCCACATATGTGTAAGGCTATGGTGGTGTAGCAGCAGCAATAGCTGATTAATGAATAGTTATTTAATGGTGTGAATTGTTTGTTAGATTCTATTCAAATCAAGGCAGTATATTTCATTCACATCTATGCAGGTTTTTGCATGCAATTTTCTACAGCCATTTAGCCCTGTTGTATCTAATTAAAGATACTAAGTATATTGTGGGGCATATTATATGTGTAAAGCTATGGTGGTGTAGCAGCAGCAACAGCTGATTAATGGTGTGAATTATGTGTTAGATTCTATTCATTTTAAGGCAGTAAATTTTGTTCACATCTATGCAGGTTTTTGCATGCAATTTTCTGCAGCCATGTGTAAGGCTATGGCGGTGTAGCAGCAGCAGCAACAGCTGATTAATGAATAGTTATTCAATGGTGTGAATTGTGTGTTAGATTCTATTCAAATTAAGGCAGTAAATTTTATTCACATCTATGCAGGTTTTTGCATGCAATTTTCTGCAGCCATGTGTAAGGCTCTACTGTAAGGCTGTACTGTCTCTCCTGCTGCCATTTCCCATGGTGGCTTACAATTCTCCCATTCCCCGAGACCGACAAATAGACCTGGTGGTGGAGTCGGCATACTCCTGTCCCCACAATGCACTTTCCAGGTCATCCCCTCAGTTCCATCACTCTCATTCCCTTCTTTTGAAGTCCACACCATCAGGCTCTTTCGTCCCCTCTCCCTCAGAGTAGCGGTCATATACCGGCCCCCAGGCTCACCCACCCACTTCCTGGACCATTTCTCTGCCTGGCTGCCGCACTTCATGTCCTCAGAACTACCAACCCTTATCCTGGGAGACTTCAACATCCCCATTAACAGCCCCACTTCCACATCTGCATCCCAGCTTCTATCACTAACCACTTCTCTAGGCTTCTCTCAGCTCTCAACCTCTGAAACACACAAAGACGGTAACACCCTGGACCTGGTTTTCGCCCGGCTCCGCTCAATCTCCTACCTAGATAACTCACCGCTTCCCCTCTCTGACCACAACATTCTCTCCTTTACACTCACAAATCCTCGCTCACCCCAGCACCCTCCTACCTACCATTCAGTCAGAAATCTACAAGCCATTAACCCTCATACACTTTCAGACTCCCTACACTCATCATTGTCCCCAATCTCTTCTTTGTCCTGTCCTGATCTGGCTGTACATCACTTCAATGACACTCTTAGAAGCACCCTTGACCAAGTAGCTCCCCTCACCCTCAGAACCTCCAAACACAGAGTGAAACAGCCCTGGCTCACATCGCAAACCCGATTTCTCCAGCGATGCTCTAGGTGCGCTGAACGCTTATGGAGGAAAAAACACACACCAGAAGACTTCATACACTTCAAATTTATGTTAAGGACATATAACTCTGCCCTTCACCTCGCCAAACAGACCTACTTCACCACCCTGATCTCCTCACTATCCAACAACCCCAAGAAACTTTTTGACACCTTTCACTCCCTCCTCAGGCCAAAAGCACAAGCCCCTATCACAGACATTTGCGCTGATGACCTGGCCTCCCACTTTATAGAGAAAATAGACAATATCCGTCAGGAAATCCGCTCCCAATCACCAAGTTCAGTGACTCCCATCCCTCCCTGCATTTCCCCTGGCTCACTCTCCACATTTGCTCCCATCACAGAAGAAGAAGTCTCCAGGCTCCTCTCCTCTTCTCGTCCAACTACATGCACAACCGACCCCATTCCCTCACATCTCCTCCAGTCTCTCTCCCCAGTCGTCACAACTCACCTAACTACAATCTTTAATCTCTCCCTCTCCTCTGGCATTTTCCCCTCCTCCTTCAAACACTATCATTACTCCATTACTAAAGAAACCCACCCTTGACCCATCCTGCACAAACAACTACAGACCAGTCTCCAATCTCCCCTTCATCTCTAAACTCTTGGAGCGCCTGATATACTCACGCCTTACCCGTTACCTCTCCACTCACTCCCTCCTAGACCCTTCACAGTCCGGTTTCCGCCCCCTACATTCTATCTGAAACTCAACCTCTCCAAAACTGAACTTCTTCTGCTCCCACCATCTACTAACCTCCCTAAATCTGACATTTCCCTCTCTGTGGGTGGCACCATAATAACACCCCGACAGCAGGTGCGCTGTCTGGGTGTTATGTTCGACTCCGATCTCTCCTTCACCTCCCATATACAATATCTTGCCCGCTCATGCCGCTTACACCTAAAGAACATCTCTAGAATCCGCCCTTTTCTCACCATGGAAACAAAAACTCTCACTGTCGCCCTGATCCACTCCCGCCTAGACTACTGTAATGCTCTATTAATTGGCCTCCCTCTCACTCGACTCTCCCCTCTCCAGTCTATCCTTAATGCAGCAGCCAGGGTTGTCCATCTGGCTAATCGTTTCTCAGACGCGTCCGCTCTTCGCCAGTCGTTACACTGGCTGCCAATTCATTACAGGGTACAATTCAAAGTACTTGTTCTCACCCACAAAGCTCTCCACAGTGCGGCACCCCCTTACATCTCCTCCCTCATTTCTGTCTATCGGCCTAACCGACCGCTGCGCTCTGCAAATGACTTTCGACTAACCTCTGCCCTAATCCGTACCTCCCACTCCCGACTCCAAGACTTCTCCCGTGCTGCGCCAATCCTCTGGAATGCTCTACCCCAAAATATTAGGACCATCCACAATTTGCATAGTTTTAGGCGCTCGCTCAAAACACATTTGTTCAGAGCGGCCTATCACATTCAGTAATCAAAGTCATGTTTGTGTGTGTGTAGCCCATTCACTATCTCCATCTAACCCCCACCCCCTGAAGATGGCTGGACCGTCATTGTAAATACATCATTGTAAATACAAACCTGTGCTTTGTATCCCCCCCACCTCATTGTAGATTGTAAGCTCCACGAGCAGGGTCGTCTTATTTCGCTTTAATTATTGTATTGTTAACGTTGTTACTTATGACTGTTGTGTTTGAAACTGTTCAACTGTAAAGCGCTGCGGAATATGTTGGCGCTATATAAATAAAGATTATTATTATTATTATTATTATTATTAAGGCTATGGCGGTGTAGCAGCAGCAACAGCTGATTAATGAATAGTTATTCAATGGTGTGAATTGTGTGTTAGATTCTATTCAAATTAAGGCAGTAAATTTTATTCACATCTATGCAGGTTTTTGCATGCAATTTTCTGCAGCCATGTGTAAGGCTATGGCAGTGTAGCAGCAGCAACAGCTGATTAAATAATAGTTATTCAATGGTGTGAATTGTGTGTTAGATTCTATTCACATTAAGGCAGTAAATTTTATTCACATCTATGCAGGCTTTTCGCATGCAATTTTCTACAGCCATGCTATGGTGGTGTAGCAGCAGGAACAGCTGATTAATGAATAGTTATTCAATGGTGTGAATTATGTGTTAGATTCTATTCAAATTAAGGCAGTAAATTTTATTCACACCTATGCAGGTTTTTTGCATGCAATTTTCTATAGTTTTATTAAAAATGTATCTAATCAATAAATACTAAGTATATTGTTGGGCATATTATATTATTCAGGATACTGTAGTCATTTTCTTTAAATTTTGATTATATAATTGAATTTGTATCCTTTTGCTGTTTCTCCTTCCTATAAGTGTTGGTTTGAGGCAATGGTTTTATGGTTGTTTGTCAATTAATGTTTAATAAAACATGTATTTTATGAAATGAGTGACACTCTTGGTTATTGGGTCACCTGACAGTGACATAACCTTTGTGATATATTTGTGCATTGAGAGTGTAGCCCGCTCCTTTGAAAGATAATGGGCTTGGGTATTGTGCTTACCCTTTAATATATGCTGCATATAGCTTCATATTATTGCTTTGATTCCCATTATTCAATCATGACAATTGAAGAGCTTTTTCCAATAAAATGTTTATCACCTATCTCCATCCCTGCATTGGAGGGGCAATAATACATTACCTACTATGTGTATTTAGAGGCAAAACCCCTTAAAAATTAGTGTCACTGTCCACAATGGCCAACATGTCTGTCCCATATATTTCCGTCCCAACTTCCCGATCCACGGCTGTCACAAGACCTCCTACCCCGTTTTCCTCTTCTCATCAACCCACCACCTCCAAGATTTCTCCCATGCATCTATATTCTAGAAACATTTTAACCCCAAAATGTTCTAAAACCTTCCCTTTTAAAAAGAAAAACACAACTATGAAAACTACAATGGCATATGAGCAGCTTCTACAGTCAGTGGTCTCCTCCCTTCTTTTGTAGTTTGTTTTGCAAGCCCCTCTTTCTCAGTCTTTTAAAAGGATAGCAGATGGACTATTACAATCTATGGCTCTTTTCACATGTTATTTTGCATCAGTGTGACATATGTTTAAAAGACAAACTTGTTAACAAGGCCTTACTCTAATCTACAACAGTCACAGATGGCTGCTGTTCTGTGTGTCTGACTCATGTGGCTTCAGTAGGTATTAAAATGACCCTTCACCCTGGCACTGAAAAGTGACGATATGTTTGTTGTGAATAGCCAGCGTACTCAGTGCCTTCCATTTGTCTCCTACGGCGCCTAGATCGGTATTATGGTCCTCCATCACAGATAGATGGCCACTGTGTTGAATAGGGTGTAGTGGTAAGTCTGAATCTTCCCTCCAGAGCATAGGAAAGGCAGTGCCAGTGTGGTTCTGACCTACCACTGTACTCCCTACAATACCGGTGATGTAGGTTGATCAGAACACCAGTCTCATAGGAGGAAAGTGTGGGAAGAGAATAGGCATCACGTAGGAGGAATTTACACGAAAATTAATGATCACTGTTCAGTGTCAGGGTGGAAACTTGCTGCTATACAGGGTCTCACTGTGGAAGACACCAGGATACACCTGATACAGTAGTACAGAAAATTAAGACAAAAAAAGTTATTAAAGCTTGAGCTCTGCTATTTTTCTCTCTACAGACCACATATTTTGACATCAAATCACATTTAATAGAATGAAAGTCAGCTTTTATTCTGATATTTTACATTCATTGGAGTGCTGCCTCCTTTTTTCTTTATTATTTGGAACGACACAAAAACAGCATAGGAAGAAAAACGGGGAAAGATTCTGGTTTTTTATTTACTTCAAAGGATCTCAGATGTCCGTAGAATGTAATATATGACAGCCTCAACTGCTAAAATAGAGCTCTTCAAGACAATATGGGCTCCTTGGGACTGCTTTTGGGCCCCATACAAAGGTTGATTTGTTCAGAACATTCACAATCCATATACTAGACCCCTATGTGTTTCTGACTTTGGTCTGTTCCTACTGAATATGATGTATAATGGGCCTATATAGGTGGCTACATATAAAGGTACTGTCACACTTAGCGATGTACCAGCGATCCCGACCAGCGATATCACGCGGTCAGGATCGCTGGTACATCGGTAAGTGGTCGCTAGTGAGCTGCCACACAGGCAGATCTCACCAGCGACATCGCTGGGGACGGGGGTCGCTACTTACCTGTCACACTAGGCGATCCTGTGTCCTCCCGCCCGGCTCCACGCGTCGCTCGTCTCTCCACAGGAAGCGCCGCAGGAAGCTGACGACGAGAAGCGGTCCTGAACGTTCTCGCGCGCTCAGCGATAACCAGCGGGGGAGCGGGTTGTAGGCAAGTATCAGACACAGCGATGTAGCTAGCAATATCGCTATAACATCACAAGTTATAGCGATATTGCTAGCGATATCGCTTAATGTGACATGCCCTTAACTGATATGTTTGGATGTCTGTACTAACAAAGGGAGAGTCTATGAATATTGGTGTCTTGCCTTTAACCCCTTCCAGACATGCGTCTTACATGTACTGCAGTTGTCTATTAGGAGGGCTCAGGTGTTATACAGCCGGCACCTGCCTCGAACTGCAGAGATTGGTGCTTCAGAGATAGCTCCGATCACTGCTGTTTAACTACTTAAATGCCACTATTAATCTCTAATGGTGGCAGGTAAGTCTCATAGTACTCTTCGCCCCTGCAACATGATTGGATTTCATTATCAGAATCACTGCTAAGGGTATGAGCACAAAGAGTGCCTAGGGTAGAAAGAAGTGAAAACATACCTGGCTGTACAGTGTGTTGCACAGCCCTATTCACTCAAGAAGAACTGTAGTGAAGTTTTTTGGAAAACTCATGGCCAACTAGCCAGAAGAAAAAGGTGAAACTACCTTGCACCTTTGTTCTTATGATCGGCAGGGCTCCTAGAGAGCAGACCACTGCCCATCATAAAGACATGGGGGATATACCATAAAATTAGAAGATGGACATATATCTTGATATCATAAATAAGAAAGGCAGATGTAGGAATAAGTGTACAAAACAATTATATTTAAAATGATTAAAGTGTAACTGAGGTCTTGTCTTATGAAAATTAAATCAGGGTGTACAAATGACTGAACACGGGATAGTGAAAGCAGTAAAAATAATTTCTGAAACTCCTGATCTGTCTTTCTGACTAAGAACGGCTCTAACACTGACAGTTAGACAATGTTCTAAAGTAAATGAACTTTCACAGTTTAATGTCAAAATGAAAGTCATATCAAGACTGAAAACACAAAACAACAGCAAGCTATCAGAAGATATTAATAAAGAAAATACTAGGCAGATATTAAAACAAAGTTTTGAACTATGTCCTTTTATGGCAGGCTTAATAATTGGGGAGGTACATCATTAATAAGGTTGGTCTGTCACAGCTATACTGTTACAAAGTGGGTCACATATCTACAAGTAGTGCTGTCACTTGGGGATCTCGCCAGATTTCTCTTTATTAAAATATTGTAGTGAATAACCAAATATTTTAATTTTGGCATCTTGGACTCAAACTTAATCATTGTTTCTTGCCATCTCCCACAAAACGGCATGGAGACCCTGATTCCAAAACTGTGTCACTAAATGGAATGTGATTTTATTTCAATAAAATCAGTGTTTTATCAACAGGAGATTATCGTTACAGTTGGTCTTGTGCCTCCTGCTCATCCCACCCACACCACTGGCAGCTTTCTGTATACACTGTGCATAGGAAGAAAGCAGCCAATCAGTGGTGTGGGCTGGGTTATATAGAGCTCAGCATTCAGAGAACTGGTAGATCTGCAGTAGATAAAACAGTGATTTTATAAAAAATGACAGCATCTAGACCAGCAAGTGACACATCGCCGGTATCAGGGTCTCAGCCTCTACAACATGCTGCTACCAAATTACAGAGCAAAAACCTGCTGTGATTCCCTTTGAGATTCCTAAACATCCCAATGGAAAAAAAGGTTCAACACTAACAATCAGCAACATCCCCATCTGGAGGAAGAGAAAAGCAAAACAAATTTACTCTTATTTCTGATGTACCCTACATTAAGCATGCCCATATACATTAAGATAAAAGTCAGCCAAAATGGCCAGTTTTCACCATAATGAATGACAGCCATTTTCTTGAGACGAGGAATTATTTAGATCGACGACTGACTTTTGACAGAAATTTGTTATTATTCACACCACCAGTCAGGCATGAAGCTTCTATCAGCCAATGATGAGCCCTGGCTGTATTATCAGCTAAAAATATCCAAAATTGGCCAGTGCAGTCTGAGATTAATTTTGAGCCTTCAAGGATAAACTGTTCGTCCGATCAACGAACAATGTAATGCATATGGGGGCCTAAAAGCAGATAACTGTTGACCTAATAATTATTCAGCAGGCAGCGCTCTACCCTAACCCATACAAAGGAACATTCGACTGAGCATACATGAGTCTTCAACAGCCTTACAAAGCCACTGTCGCACTTCAGTGGCAGCGACTTATGTACAATAAAAAAAACAGTCTTCCACAGACCGATGCTTCTCTCCCCCAACAGATGAGAGTTGTGAAGCAAGCACTGACCTGCTCTTACTATATCTCATGGGTCAGGAAAATGCGATTCCTCTTTTTTCAACTTGGAACATCACCTCCGAATATATTTTAAGGAACACTTTGAGCAAGCAACTTAAAAGATCTCCTAATCAATCTTATAAAATGAACAATGCCTTCATGCAACTCACCATTTTAGAGGAATGCCTTCAAATTCAAACCAAATCTCGCCTATGTCTTCTGTCCTTAGGACTTTCTGAAAATGTTTCTTCACTTTATCAGTTACCAGGGTCAGGTAGCTCACACGAGGTAGAAGCAGCTGGAAAGAAAAAATATTTTTACCCGAATTGTATGATATTTGCTGAACTTTTATTCACTCTCAAGAAAAAAAAACAAAAAACAAAACCACTTCTTGTAAACATAAGGCTCTGGTCACATACGGGCCTGAAGCATCATTAAGCATCACAATGCAGAAGCGAACACAGCCTAATTAAAAGATATACACATTTTTAACATTAAACAATTCACTGCCTCATTACTTATTAGCATAAAGTTCCAGAAACTTTAGATAGCCGTTGGCCAATCGATGGTTTGGTGGGTTAGCTATTTTGCCCGACTACTCACACAGGAGCCAACCATATACTCCGGTGTTCTCTATGAGACCTGCAATCAGGCTACTACTTTTTGTTAAAGACCTTAAAAATTAACACTAAATAAAAGAAAAGATTTCTGGAGCAATAAGGCAAACTAAAAATAAGTCATCATAACGAAAGCAGTGGGAAGGAAAAAAAAAATAGCCACTTTTGACCTAGTAACAGAGGAATTAATGTGAGGTCTACTGCGTAGTATACATTTTCGCTGGCAATGAACGAACTTAAAAGTCTGGGGTTCGTACCGGATACTTATTGTCCGAGGCTAAACTCCGAACATTGACTTCCGTGAGAAGTCCTTTTTAATATTCAGAGTTTGGGGGAAAGAGATGAAGACAGACCCCCCCCACTCCAAACTTTTGACTAAAGTTAGGGTACCAAAATCCGAACTTCCACGGGTCAGCTCACCCCTAATTATTGCCCTTACAATGAACAGTGCACCCAAGTGCAGTTAATTCCCATTAAACTCTATAGAGAAGAATTTAACACAAAACGTCCCCACTGAAATATTTCTATTTGATTCACGCCAATGCAAGAGAGTGAACAGCATTCAGCTTTCTGGACATAAGCAGATGTAGTTTATTGTGCCACCAGAAATTACAAGCACAGTTCCAGCCATTGTTGTGAGAGCGGGATTGTTTTCTGGTAAACACAGATTAAAAAGCCAGATGTACTATATAAATGCATTGTGTTCAAATGCATAAAAACAACGTGTGACCTTGTATTAAACAGCTTGATCTGCTAGGCGGAGGCAGCTTTTATAAAGCACGCTCATTTTTAAATGTCATCCAGTTATGTCCACTCTGTTTTGCTGTTACAGAAGAAAACGGGCTAAAACTACAAAATTGCTAAATATTTCCAATACACTGCAAACATTTTAGGCTCTGTTCACTTCTGTGTCATGGTTACCATTGTACATGAACGCACTGATTGGCCTGTCTCATAGAGACTAGTAGCAACCAGCAGTCCCCACTAACTTATAATAGGGTTGCACCTAGCTAGCCATCGCTTTTAGGCTATGTTCACACTGTGCGTTTTTGCAGCTTTTTTTTTTTTATTTTTTGCTGCTTTTTTATGCTAATTTTCAGCTGCATTTGACAGTACCAGCTATGTCTAGAAGATTTCAGAAATCTCATGCAACACAGCTTGGTTTTTAGTCATTAGCATTTTGTGCTTTGCTGCATTTTTTGGGTATGTCACTTCTTTCAGCGTTTTTCACCTACTAATTGAGTGGAAAAAAAACACATTGAAAAAAAAAAAAAAAAAAAAAAGTGAAAAACCTTGATTTTGCAGCAGCTTCTTTCCTACTAAGCACTTGGGTTTTGATGCAGAAAAAAAGCAACAAAAACACCCAGTGTGAACTTAGCCTAACAGTAACCTTAGTCCTTCGCAGAATTTTGCAACCTAGATGTGAAGCTAACCTTGGAATTTTACCACCACTCTTTATTGTGCTATTCACATTATTGAAAAAAAAAAATACTGAAAATCTGACAGATATCAAATAGAAGAAGTCACATACTGACAAGGGAAGTATCACATTTGTGATGGCACTTAAGACCTTCATGGTGGCACAATGACCCTGTAAAATGAAAGTATTGTGCAACAGTGCAGCTTCAACTTTCTGACAGTTTTTTGGTTTACTTTAGGAAGGATTCCAAAATGCATAAAATCCCCATTAGATACAAAGACATAAAGGCAGACATATGTTATGCAAGGGGGATATTAACCATTTAATTTCTTATATTTTATTTGAGAACATATCCCACCTACCCTGATAGGACTTACATAGTAAGGTTCAGCTTCCCTTTCAGTGAGTTCATCCTGATACAATGTGAAGCATGTCGGTATTCGTCCTGACCACACATCTCTGAGTACGTCCTTGTCATCTGTCATTCTTCCAGCAGTGTGGGCTGCACATATAGACGACCTTGGTTCATTCACCAGTTAGGTGATGAAAATGTGATCTGAAAGAGCAGAAAATTCAATGTTAAACAAAGAAAAAAAAAAAAAAAAAAACACACAGATGCAATGCAAACATCCATATTGCGTTCATTTTTACTGGATCCATTGCAAAGGTCTCATAGTAATGTAAAATTTAAAAAAAAATAAATAAATAATGAATATCACCCAGATGTAAAAAAACAGACTCAAAGAACACTAGTTGGAGAAAAAAAAAAAAAAATAGGCAATTTCTTTTGGACAAAAAAGAAAAAACAGAAGGGTTTTTTTATATGCTTGTCTAAACTTAAGGCCAGGTTCATACTGTTGGGCGGATCTACTAAAACTAAATTTTAGACAGGCCCTTATACAGATTTGACCAACGTTGGCCAAACCTGCCGATAACTGGTTCAACTGCCAGTCCAACATTTAAGACGACTGGAAGCCAAGTCCTAGTTGGAGTCCAAAAGGTTTACACAGCTTTAGATTGCCAGGTTTCCTCTAACCATAGGTGGTAGATTGTATCTTATATAAGCAGTGTATTAGGAGAAAAACATCTAAAATATAAGGAATTTAAATTGCAGTTTAACAGCCAACATACACTAGAGATTTTTTTCTGCCAATCGTGTTTGCTCTATGGCACCCCTGCCACTGCTACCTTATCAGCCAGGTCTTCCTGAGTTACATTGTAACTAGGTCACAGTAACTACTTGCAATGTAATAAATTGGAAATCTTAGGGCTTATTCACACATCAGCATTTGGTCAGTATTTTGCATCAGTGTTTGTATGTCAAATCCAGGAGTGGAAATTAAAGAGAAACTATAAATTGAAAGATTGACACCTGTTCTATGTTTTGGAGACACTCCCGGTTTTGGCACAGAAATACTGATGTGTGAATAAATCGCTACAGATTTAAACTTTACTACAATTTTTTTTCTTTGTTTTGTGATTCATGTATGAACACAACGCTAGCTGCCAGGGAACTTAAATTTCCCCATTGTCTCTACAGAATCAATAGGCACACATAGGGTCAATATTGTCCTAAAGGTACATTTACACTGGACGATTAGAGAGATCATGCTGCCAATCACCGGTTTAGCAAGTAAATTAATTTTTACACTAAAAATAATTGTCCTTGGCAGCACATCCTCTTGTGTAAACAGGACAGGTTCCCCTAAGAACAATGGCAGTCTGTATACACAGAATGATCTATTACGAATTGTTTCTGTGGGTATTGGAAATGCAGTCAGCCTAAACAAGCTATTAAAGGGAATCTGTCACCTACCCTTTGGCGGGCGATGAAAACGAGGTCGGTCCGGTCCGGTCCGGTGGGCGGTGTTCCCGATGTGTGCTGCCTCCCCATCCTTGCCCGCCGTCCGCAGGTTATTGCTGAATTGGAGTAGGTGTACGCCATTTTTTACGCGTGCGCTAAGCATTCATAGCTAGTGCATGCGCAGTATGCTTTGCCCAACTGCGGGCAAAGCCGAAAAGCCGGAATGCGCATGCGCCGGTTAACTAAGCCCCGGAAGTATTTTGCTGTGTTCCGGGGCTTAGTTAACCGGCGCATGCACAGCCCGGCTTTGCCCGCACTAGGCAAAGCATACTGCGCGTGGGCTAGCTATGAATGCTTAGCACAAAAAATGGCGTACACCTACTCCAATTCAGCAATAACCTGCGGACGGCGGGCAAGGATGGGGAGGCAGCACACATCGGGAACACCGCCCATCGGACCGACCTCGTTTTCATCGCCCGCCAAAGGGTAGGTGACAGATTCCCTTTAAAAGACCGGCACGGGCCAGTGTAACTGAGCCCATACTAATGTGCCACGCCATCACCTCTCATCTCAAGCCTGGGAGGTTCAGAGTTTGTTACTACCAGCATGGGACATCCAATCTCGACGGATGACATAATACCACTTAACTAAATTCTGGGATGAAAGAAAAGCTTGGAAAGTAGCAGTGGCATAACGTTGCCCCCAACTATGAAGGATCCTTAACCCATTAATGACCGGAGCTTTTTTCCGGTTTGACATTTTCATTTTTCGCTCCCCTCCTTTCCAGCGCCATAATGTTTTTATTTTTTTTGTCAATATGGCCATGTGAGGGCTTATTTTTTGCAGGACAAGTTGTACTTTTGAACGACATCATTGGTTTTTGCATGTCGTGTACTCAAAAACAGGAAAAAAATTCCAAGTGTGGTTAAATTGCAAAAAAATAGGTATTAGACCTATCGGTAATGAGGTTTCCAGGAGTCCATCCTGACAGCACCATGGAGGATGTCCTCCTCCTCCTCACAGGGACAGGAAAAGCACAAGAGAGGTTAAAAGGTCCTGTCCCACCCCATTTCCCTCAGTGATTTAACAAGTAACAGCGTGGATAATGCAAGTAACACTTTAATGATACAATCATATTACAGCATATGACATAACATGAACAGGGAGGGAACTACCCGTGCTGTCATGGTGGACTCCTGGAAACATCATTACCGGTAGGTCTAATACCCATTTTCCTGGACGTCCACCTGACAGCACCATGGAGAGTACTAAAGCACCTCCTCAGGGTGGGATTACCGCCTGGAGAACCTCTCTCCCAAATGCGGTCTGACGACCAGCTAGCACATCAAGCTTGTAGTGCTTGCAGAATGTATTAAGTCTGGCCCATGTTGCTGCTCTACAGATTTGATCAACCGAGGCGCCCATCCGTTCGGCCCACGAGGCAGATACTGCCCTTGTAGAGCGGGCCTTTAAAGAATCTGACGGACTGACACTGCTGTAACGTTGTCGGATAATACTCGGACATGTCGATTCTTCAGGACCGACCGGATCCGCCGCAGGGCTTCCCACACCGCATAGAGTTCCCTGAAGTTGGAGGATCTGCTTCTGATGTCTACAGGCCATCTTCCCTGGAAGATCTTCCCATCCCCACGTACTGGCATCTGTGGTGAGTATCACGTATGGAGAGGTTGTCTATAATACACCCAACCTGGAGATTCTTGGGCTGTGTCCACCACCACAGTGATTTTTTCACTAGTCCTGGCAGCCTTATGGGTCTGTCGAGTGAAGCCTGACTCCTGTCCCATATTGCGAGGATCTCCCTCTGTAATGGTCTCGAATGGAACTGGGCCCATCTGACGCACGGAATGCAAGCCGTCATTAAGCCCAGAACCTCCATTGCCCTTATGGAGGAGCAATGCTTCAAGAGGTCTTCGGCTCTGTCTTGAATAATCTTCTGGTTTCCTTTTGGTAGCAGGGATATCCTGTCTTCTGAGTCTAGGATAACTCCGAGGAAGACTTTTCTGCACTCTGGTATGAGGTCTGACTTCTGCCAGTTGATCACCCAGCCGAGGAACTCCATTACTGTAATTGCTCGGTTCCTGTCTCAAATTAGCGCTTCCTCGGATCCTGCCACCAGGATAAAATCGTCTAAGTATGGTATAATCACGATACCCTGACCTCTCAGGTAGGCCACTACCTAAGCCACCAGCTTTGTGAAGATTCGGGGGGGCCGAAGCCAGCCCGAACGGAAGGCATTGGAACTGGAAGTGGCAGGTCTGTGTTGGTAATTTGACTGCGACTCTTAGCAGACTCTGGGATGAAGGATGGATAGGACCTGATAGTACACACTCTTCAGGTCGAGGGTGCAGATGACAGCGTCCCTGTCTATTAGCTGTATTGCGGACCGAATTGATTCCATCAAGAACCTCTTTTACCTGACCCAGGCATTTAGAGGTTTTACATTTATAATAGTTCGGGCCTCTCCGGATGGTTTTATAATGGATAACAGGGAGGAGTAGTGTCCCTTTCCCCTTTCTGTCAGAGGAACTGGTACTATAACCTCTGAACTGATCATGTCCTGTATGTCCGTCCACATGGCGGAGTCCGCCGGGACTACGGTGGGGGCAATGTATCTGCAATGGTTCTGAGGACCCACTGGTTGTGGGTAACTCGGGCCCAATTTACTGTGAAGTGGCGCAGTCTTCCCCCGATACCTATGGCGTCATTGCCTCCTAGATCTGGAGGTTGACGCAAAAAGGGAGCCTTTGCTTCTCCCACCCTGGCTGTGGGAGCTCCTATAGGAGCCTCTGTTGGGCCTGGCTTGGCTCTTAAAGTCGGCCTGTCTCCTAGAGAAGGGGCCTCTCCGAAAGGACTGGGGCCGCTTAGGTTTTTCTTCTGGGAACCCTTTATTCTTGTTGGACACTAGCTCTAAAATGTTATCTAGGGCTGGTCCGAATAACCTTAGGCCTGAGAAGGGGATGGAGCATAGCTTCGCCTTAGAAGCATTATCCCCTGACCAGGATTTAAGCCAGACCTCTCCTAGCTGCATTAGAAAGGGAGCTGTTTCTGGCTGCAAACCTTACTGATTCGGTTGACGTATCCGACAGGAAGGCCGTGGCCGATTTCATGAGGGGAAGGGATGCTAGGATCTCGGATCTAGGGGTCTTGTTGGTTAGGTGTTCCTCCAATTGCCCCATCCACAGAAACATAGACCTGGCCACCGAGGTGGCTATGTTAGCCCTGATGAGGGCTGCCGAAGTTTCCCATGTCCTTTTTAATAAAACGTCCGCCTTCCTGTCCATCGGGTCCCGGAGACTTGATGAGTCCTCGAACAAGATGGCGGTCTTCTTGGTGACCTTAGCTACCGGAACATCGATTTTCGGAACTTCCTCCCACGATCGTGTTTCCTCGGGATCAAACGGCAGTCGACTCAAAGTTACAGGATAGCACGAGACGGCGTTCTGCCTCCTTCCACTCCTCAAGGACCATTGTTTTGATGTGTTCACTTACGGGGAACACAGTCTGTCTCTGAGCCACCAGTCCTCTGAACATCAGGTCCTGTCTAGATTGAGTCTTAGGAACTTCCTCGATCTGCATGGTGTTCCTCACCGCCTGGACCAACTAGTCCGTGTCCTCTAGCCTGAACAGTTATTTCCTGCCTCAATCCTGTCTGTCCGCCGGGATCTCTCCTTCCTCCTCTGGATCCGGAGTCCCAGAAGTCTGACCCTTCGTTAGAGCTTGCTTCAGACACTGGCTGCCTCCCACCTCGGACGCTTGCGACTTGGCCCTGGACTGGGGCACTGTTGCTGTGCGAGGCTGACTCTGGAGGCCTGGACTTCCTCCTGTATCAAGGATCTCATCTCGGAGAGGAGGGATGGCTGCTCGTCTCTTATGACCCTTCATGTGCAGGGTCCACAGAGGGTTTTGCTATAGGTGTCTGGCAACTTTACCCTGCATACAGAGCATCTGACCGACTTGGATGCGGCCTTGGCGGGGTCCTTAGTCACTGTCGGGGGGCTGCTGGGGTTACCTTATCCTACTGATTTAAGATAGGGTAGTCAGGTCAGTCGTCCTGGGTTGCGGGGATGGCTGTGGGGAAGGTGGTCTGCGCCAGGCGCACTTACCCCTCCATTCGCCGGAGCCTCTGTGTCCATCCTTGCCGCAGTCTGCGCTTCCAGAGACGCTGAGCTCCTGGAGCACGCGACGTCACCGGAAGTGACGCACGTCCTCTCGCGATAGGCAGGGAATCGCCCCGGCCGCTTCTGCTTCCTGCCCGGACGCTAGCCCCGCCTGCGCCTCTGACAGCGCTCTCTCCGTGATGCCACTGCCTGCGGGGGACCGGCCTTCGCCTTCCATGGCGGCCACCGATTGGAGCAGAGAGCCTCCCACCGGGAGGAGCGGCTCCCTCCAGAAGCGTTGACCTGCTCCTGGCCTTTGGGGCAGAGGGAGTCCCCACCGGGAAGTTTCGGCCCCGGGCGTCTTGACAGGGGGAAGGTTTGGACTGGCCACTTGATCCCCCTGGGCCCTCCAGTAAGCTCTGCAGCGCTCCTCTCGCGTGTCCCTACATGCAGGGGCAGGAAAAACACTGAGGGAAATGGGGTGGGACCTTTCAACCTCTCGTGTGCTTTTCTTATACCTGTAAGGAGGAGGAGGACGTCCTCCATCGTGCTGTCAGGTGGACGTCCTGGAAAAGTGCAATCCCACACTTGCTTTTTGTTTGGCTTTTCTGCTAGGTTCACTAAATGCAGAAACTGACCTGCCATTATGATTCTCCAGGTTCTTACGAGTTCATAGACACCAAACATGTCTAGGTTCTTTTTTATCTAAGTGGTGAAAAAAATTCCAAAGGTTGCTTTAAAAAAAAAAAAAAAAAAAAATGCGCCATTTTTTTCCAAGACCCGTAGCGCCTCCATTTTTTGTGATCTCGGGTTGGGTGAAGACGTTTTTAGTGATACCACTTTTGTGCAGATATGTTCTTTTGATCACCCGTTATTGCATTTTAATGCAATGTTGCTGCGACCGAAAAAAAACATAATTCTGACTTTAATTTTTTTCATCGCTGCGCTGTTTAACGATCAAGTAAATTTTTTTTCTATTGATAGATCGGGCGATTCTGAAGGCAACGATACCTAATATGTGTGTTTTTTTATTGTTTTATTTTGAATGGGGCAATAGGGGGGTGATTTAGACTTATTTTATTATATTTTTAAAACTTTTGTTTGCTTTTTAAACTTTTGGCATGCTTCAATAGCCTTTATGGGAGACTAGAAACTGCCATAACTCGATCGCCTCTGCTGCATAGAGGTGATGCTCAGATCGCCTGTATGTAGAATTACAGCATTGCTATGAGCACCGACCACAGGGTGGCGCTCATAGCAATCAGACATCAACCACCATAGAGGTCTCAAGGAGACCTCTGGTTGTTATGCTGACGCACCGATGACCCACGATCACGTGACGGGGGTCAGCGGCGCACATATATCCAGCTCAATGGCCGGAAGCGCACGTTAAAGAAAAATAACACCGCCAAATCAGTGCATGGTGAAAAAATTATATAGCAAATGCGTTGTTTGTGACGTTTCGACCAGTGAAGGTCTTTTTCAAACCACGCTATATATGTCTTGACTGTCTCATGTACCAATGCACAGCGGCAGAATTAAGAGAAAATGTTGGAAACCTTAGGCTTATTCATGTGGTGACCAGGTATGGAGATAAAAGCGCATAGTCTGCAGGTTAATAGCAGTTTTTTCTGGTTAAAAGTCCTCTTCAACTCTGCTGCCCGACTAACCTACCCATCTACTTCTCCCTGCAGCAGGTACCTTCATTGGCTCCCCAACATATCCAGTTCAAACTACTAACATCCATCTACAAAGCCGTCCATAATCTGTCTCCTCCGTAAAGCTCCGAACTAATCTCCTGATATCATCCAACACACAACCTCTGGTCCTCTTAAATCCACCTTCTCGCTACGAAGATTTCTCCACAGTATCCCATATCCTATGGAATTTTGTGGCCCAACACGACTGATTATCCACCACATTAGGAATTTTCATAAAAATTCATCTCTTCAAGAAAGCTTACAGCCTTCAATGACCCTCTGCCACCTCCAGAGCTACCGCACCCCCCTAACGTACTGTCCCTTTCCCCCATTATCGTGTAGACTGTAAGCCTGAAAAGCCAGGCCCTGTCTCATGTGTACTAGTCTGACATTGTTAGTATGGTCACCGTAATGTATAATTTGTATGTAACCTTCTTGTGTACAGCACCATGGAATCAATGATGCTCTAAAAATAAAATTCCAGGAAAGACCCACTGTTCTCTTGGTGGGATCAGCCCCTATCTGGGATCCTGCTACCCCAGAGAGGAGTCTCACCCGGGTGAATGAACGCTAACAGGAGGGTCAGGGCATTTAGGGCTCCCTGCTATAGTGGGAGGCACTTCCTGCATCATTCACTGCAGGTGAATTCCCAGGCAGCAGAGACAGACATGTATCGGAACTGGGTTGTAGAAACTCACATGCTTCCTGCAGAAACTGCCCCACTAACACCTGTAGCACTCACTGCAGTCACACGGGCTCCTGTCTCTGCCCCGCTCACACCTGTAGCACTCACTGCAGGCATGCGGGCTCCTGTCTCTGCCCCGCTCACACCTGTAGCACTCACTGCAGGCACGCGGGCTCCTGTCTCTGCCCCGCTCACACCTGTAGCACTCACTGCAGGCACGCGGGCTCCTATCTCTGCCCCGCTCACATCTGTAGCACTCACTGCAGGCACGCGGGCTCCTCTCTCTGCCCCGCTCACACCTGTAGCACTCACTGCAGGCACCTGTCTCTTTCCCGCTCACACCTGTAGCACCGACTGCAGGCACGCAGGCTCCTGTCTCTGCCCCGCTCACACCTGTAGCACCGACTGCAGGCACCTGTCTCTGCCCCGCTCACACCTGTAGCACCGACTGCAGGCATGCAGGCTCCTGTCTCTGCCCCGCTCACACCTGTAGCACCGACTGCAGGCACGCAGGCTCCTGTCTCTGCCCCGCTCACACCTGTAGCACCGACTGCAGGCTCCTGTCTCCTCCCCGCTCACACCTGTAGCACCGACTGCAGGCTCCTGTCTCCTCCCCGCTCACACCTGTAGCACCAACTGCAGGCACGCAGGCTCCTGTCTCTTCCCCGCTCACACCTGTAGCACCGACTGCAGGCACGCAGGCTCCTGTCTCTTCCCCGCTCACACCTGTAGCACCGACTGCAGGCACGCAGGCTCCTGTCTCTTCCCCGCTCACACCTGTAGCATCGACTGCAGACACCCGTCTCTGCCCCGCTCACACCTGTAGCACCGACTGCAGGCACGCAGGCTCCTGTCTCTGCCCCGCTCACACCTGTAGCACCGACTGCAGGCACGCAGGCTCCTGTCTCTGCCCCGCTCACACCTGTAGCACCGACTGCAGGCACGCAGGCTCCTGTCTCTGCCCCGCTCACACCTGTAGCACCGACTGCAGGCACGCAGGCTCCTGTCTCTGCCCCGCTCACACCTGTAGCACCGACTGCAGGCACGCAGGCTCCTGTCTCTGCCCCGCTCACACCTGTAGCACCGACTGCAGGCACGCAGGCTCCTGTCTCTGCCCCGCTCACACCTGTAGCACCGACTGCAGGCACACAGGCTTCTGTCTCTGCCCCGCTCACACCTGTAGCACTCACTGCAGGCACCTGTCTCTGCCCCGCTCACACCTGTAGCACTCACTGCAGGCACGCGGGCTCCTGTCTCTGCCCCGCTCACACCTGTAGCACTCACTGCAGGCACGCAGGCTCCTGTCTCTGCCCCGCTCACACCTGTAGCACTCACTGCAGGCACGCAGGCTCCTGTCTCTGCCCCGCTCACACCTGTAGCACTCACTGCAGGCACACAGGCTCCCGTCTCTGCCCCGCTCACACCTGTAGCACTGACTGCAGGCACGCAGGCTCCTGTCTCTGCCCCGCCCACACCTGTAGCACTCACTGCAGGCACGCAGGCTCCTGTCTCTGCCCCGTTCACACCTGTAGCACTCACTGCAGGCACCTGTCTCTGCCCTGCTCACACCTGTAGCACTCACTGCAGGCACGCGGGCTCCTGTCTCTGCCCCGTTCACACCTGTAGCACTCACTGCAGGCACGCAGGCTCCTGTCTCTGCCCCGCTCACACCTGTAGCACTCACTGCAGGCACACAGGCTCCCGTCTCTGCCCCGTTCACACCTGTAGCACTCACTGCAGGCACACAGGCTCCCGTCTCTGCCCCGCTCACACCTGTAGCACTCACTGCAGGCACGCAGGCTCCTGTCTCTGCCCCGCTCACACCTGTAGCACTCACTGCGGGCTCCTGTCTCTGCCCCGCTCACACCTGTGGCACTCACTGCAGGCACGCGGGCTCCTGTCTCTGCCCCGCTCACACCTGTAGCACTGACTGCAGGCACGCAGGCTCCTGTCTCTGCCCCGCTCACACCTGTAGCACTCACTGCGGGCTCCTGTCTCTGCCCCGCTCACACCTGTAGCACTGACTGCAGGCACGCAGGCTCCTGTCTCTGCCCCGCTCACACCTGTAGCACCGACTGCAGGCACGCAGGCTCCTGTCTCTGCCCCGCTCACACCTGTAGCACTCACTGCAGGCACGCAGGCTCCTGTCTCTGCCCCGCTCACACCTGTAGCACTCACTGCAGGCACGCGGGCTCCTGTCTCTGCCTCGCTCACACCTGTAGCACTCACTGCAGGCACGCGGGCTCCTGTCTCTGCCCCGCTCACACCTGTAGCACTCACTGCAGGCACGCGGGCTCCTGTCTCTGCCCCGCTCACACCTGTAGCACTCACTGCAGGCACGCAGGCTCCTGTCTCTGCCCCGCTCACACCTGTAGCACTCACTGCAGGCACGCAGGCTCCTGTCTCTGCCCCGCTCACACCTGTAGCACTCACTGCAGGCACACAGGCTCCCGTCTCTGCCCCGCTCACACCTGTAGCACTGACTGCAGGCACGCAGGCTCCTGTCTCTGCCCCGCCCACACCTGTAGCACTCACTGCAGGCACGCAGGCTCCTGTCTCTGCCCCGTTCACACCTGTAGCACTCACTGCAGGCACCTGTCTCTGCCCTGCTCACACCTGTAGCACTCACTGCAGGCACGCGGGCTCCTGTCTCTGCCCCGTTCACACCTGTAGCACTCACTGCAGGCACGCAGGCTCCTGTCTCTGCCCCGCTCACACCTGTAGCACTCACTGCAGGCACACAGGCTCCCGTCTCTGCCCCGTTCACACCTGTAGCACTCACTGCAGGCACACAGGCTCCCGTCTCTGCCCCGCTCACACCTGTAGCACTCACTGCAGGCACGCAGGCTCCTGTCTCTGCCCAGCTCACACCTGTAGCACTCACTGCGGGCTCCTGTCTCTGCCCCGCTCACACCTGTGGCACTCACTGCAGGCACGCGGGCTCCTGTCTCTGCCCCGCTCACACCTGTAGCACTGACTGCAGGCACGCAGGCTCCTGTCTCTGCCCCGCTCACACCTGTAGCACTCACTGCGGGCTCCTGTCTCTGCCCCGCTCACACCTGTAGCACTGACTGCAGGCACGCAGGCTCCTGTCTCTGCCCCGCTCACACCTGTAGCACTCACTGCGGGCTCCTGTCTCTGCCCCGCTCACACCTGTAGCACTCACTGCAGGCACGCAGGCTCCTGTCTCTGCCCTGCTCACACCTGTAGCACTCACTGCAGGCACGCGGGCTCCTGTCTCTGCCCCGCTCACACCTGTAGCACTCACTGCAGGCACGCGGGCTCCTGTCTCTGCCCCGCTCACACCTGTAGCACTCACTGCAGGCACGCAGGCTCCTGTCTCTGCCCCGCTCACACCTGTAGCACTCACTGCAGGCACGCAGGCTCCTGTCTCTGCCCCGCTCACACCTGTAGCACTCACTGCAGGCACACAGGCTCCCGTCTCTGCCCCGCTCACACCTGTAGCACTGACTGCAGGCACGCAGGCTCCTGTCTCTGCCCCGCCCACACCTGTAGCACTCACTGCAGGCACGCAGGCTCCTGTCTCTGCCCCGTTCACACCTGTAGCACTCACTGCAGGCACCTGTCTCTGCCCTGCTCACACCTGTAGCACTCACTGCAGGCACGCGGGCTCCTGTCTCTGCCCCGTTCACACCTGTAGCACTCACTGCAGGCACGCAGGCTCCTGTCTCTGCCCCGCTCACACCTGTAGCACTCACTGCAGGCACACAGGCTCCCGTCTCTGCCCCGTTCACACCTGTAGCACTCACTGCAGGCACACAGGCTCCCGTCTCTGCCCCGCTCACACCTGTAGCACTCACTGCAGGCACGCAGGCTCCTGTCTCTGCCCAGCTCACACCTGTAGCACTCACTGCGGGCTCCTGTCTCTGCCCCGCTCACACCTGTGGCACTCACTGCAGGCACGCGGGCTCCTGTCTCTGCCCCGCTCACACCTGTAGCACTGACTGCAGGCACGCAGGCTCCTGTCTCTGCCCCGCTCACACCTGTAGCACTCACTGCGGGCTCCTGTCTCTGCCCCGCTCACACCTGTAGCACTGACTGCAGGCACGCAGGCTCCTGTCTCTGCCCCGCTCACACCTGTAGCACTCACTGCGGGCTCCTGTCTCTGCCCCGCTCACACCTGTAGCACTCACTGCAGGCACGCAGGCTCCTGTCTCTGCCCCGCTCACACCTGTAGCACTCACTGCGGACTCCTGTCTCTGCCCCGGTCACACCTGTAGCACTCACTGCAGGCAGCAGGCTCCTGTCTCTGCCCCGCTCACACCTGTAGCACTCACTGCAGGCACGCAGGCTCCTGTCTCTGCCCCGCTCACACCTGTAGCACTCACTGCGGACTCCTGTCTCTGCCCCGGTCACACCTGTAGCACTCACTGCAGGCAGCAGGCTCCTGTCTCTGCCTTGTGGTGTGATGGAGCTTTCCACTGATCCCTCCTGTGAATGCAGCCTGCGCCAGACCACCAGCAGCTGGGGACGCCCCTCCACACTACAGCAGGTCTGGGTGGTGACTGACAGCACACATTCTCTATGGCACAACACGTTACCAGACACGACACTACACGAGTGGGCGCAGAGCATGTGACAGGACACCGTGGGCGTACACCCGAGTGAGCGGCTCTGTTACCCGAATCTCTGGCACTTCTCTCCCAGGCACGCTCAGCAGCTTCCGGGTGCTCTCCGTCACCCCGCCCTCCTACATCATGTCATCGTACGGGGCGCGAGGAGGTACATATTTGTGGTGTGAGCGCTAAACGGTGATTACACACGGAAACCAAAGTCCTGTGGCTGCTCCACTCGTCTGTCTACCTGCCGGCAGCTTTTCACTGGTCTCTTCCTCACCTCTCTTCTGCAGGCACCGGAGCCGGCGAGCAGTCACTTCTGTGACGTAACGTTTGCCCTTACTTGAGAGGCTAAACCCCCTTCCCTCACATCCCAGAATGCCTTGCGCAGAATTTTGTCCAATCACAGTGCCCCATAGTTTCCCCTTTACCTTCTCTGTTCTTTAAATTATTTTTGCAGCGGCAGCCGCATTTCGAGTTGTTCTTGGAGGTGTGAGCATGCAGGAGGCTCCTCTCACCTCAGGATTCTCTGCCAGCTATGGGCTATAGAGAGAATTCACTCATTACATCTGCTTTTCTGATGGAAGAAGCTGTTATGTGGGGTGCACAACATTTATCGCCCCAAGGGCCACTTTGTCTCCATGAAACAATCCCAGGAGCGGCAAAAATAATTGTAGGGGTTACTTACCTGGCTACATCCCAATAACTGCTGTCCATACATGGCCAGCACCAAGTTTTCGTTATTTAACAAGGATTGGAAGTTTTTCTGCTCAGATTCTGCTTCACTCAGTGTGAACATGTGCTAACTTACACCGAGTGTTTAGGGCAGAAACTCACCAAATCTAACTCCGTCTCAAAACGCTAAGTTGTGACTATTTTTCAGTTTTAACATATCCCTAAAGCACGTTACGGATTACTACGTGTGTACAACATCAAAACCACTTTTGGTACATGAATGCAACACTGGAACGACCATCGGTAAATGACTGCAGCTCCAGAACCACCATCGGTACATGAATGCAGCATCAGAACCACCATCGGTACATGAATGCAGCTCCAGAACCACCATCGGTACATGAATGCAGCATCAGAACCACCATCGGTACATGAATGCAGCTCCAGAACCACCATCGGTACATGAATGCAGCACCAAAGCCACTGTCAGTGCATGAATTCACCGTCTACGTAAATGCAGTGCCAGAACCATCCATTGGTTCATGACGGCAGCGCCAGAAACACCATCTTTACACCAATACAGTGCCAGAACCAAGGTCAATATATTAATGCAGCACCATAACCACCAGCAGTACATGAATGCAGTGCCAGAACCACTGGCGGTATATGAATGCAGCGTCAGAACCACCGTCATTACATAGATACTGCACTGATGTAACAATCCAGGTTGGATCTGACAGATTAAATGCACAAAGTAACCTTTTTTTTTTTTCCTTTGGCTGTGTGCCAAAGGTGGTTTTGCCCCCGGTGGCCACTAGGGTCTTTGCACTGTGGTGATTTCAGTTGTAGTTTTCCCCCCAGTGGCTATTAGGATCATTGCACTCTGGTTACCTTAGTTTGTGCACGTAATTATGTTACAGGTGTGAGGCTCTATAAAAGTATCAGGTGTGTTAATCACTGTTGGTGATATTGTAAAGTATTCATTTGCAAGCAAGCCTGGGTGAAGGATGGAGCTAGAGGAGAGTCACAGGCAGCTCAGAGAGAGTCCTAGAGAGGATTGGTGGCGTCAGCGATGGTGTCTGCAAGGAGTGCTGGCATGGCATGGTGGAGTCTCAGCGATGGAGTCAGCAAGGAGTGCCTGCATGGCTTGGTGGAGTGGAAGTTGCGGTGTAGAACTGCACTCACGGTGCTGGACTTGGTTGCTGAGAGCTGGACTCAAGCATGCTGGACTTTTTGGCAGAAAAGCTGGACTCAGATGTCGGACACGTGGAGGAAAAGATGCACGCAGGTGGTGGGCTCTGTTGCTAGGAGCGTAAGCAACAGAGGAAAGCTAAGTGGTGTTTCCCCTGTTTTGTCACTCTTCCTTATGTGTGTTTAGTGCAGTGGTGGGATTAGTTTCCGCACCGACCAATTCCCTAGTGAGGGTTTAGGTGCAGGGCGAGTTAGGGTTAAAAGTTATCCTGAGTGGTGCCCGGTGTAGAACCAGCCTAGGGAACGTTAGGAGTGTAGAGACACTGACTCAGGGGAGTGCAGGAGGTCACATAGGAGAATCCACACGTGCCCCGTCCTGTTGTATCAGTTACTGGCCTGCTGGCCGTGTCACTCTGGACGGGGCACGTGACAACTAAGCTCAGTTCAGCGATTGTTCTGCCAGGTCACCCGATATACACTTGTATATACACTTGTATCACATGTTCCTACAACCAGAGGCTCCCGATTCTCTGCAGGCTGCCAGGAAACCTTTGGCAGGTTGCATGCGGCCGTATATTATGCAGGCCTGTTTTTATGGAAAGCACAGAGGAAAAGTAATATTGATGTAGGCCTTCTTAACCTCTTGATAGTTCACATCAGCATTGATATTCACTTGTTCTGCCCCTGACTCCACCATTATTACCGAAACAAGACAGAAACCTGATAGACCCCATTATATATCACCTTTTGAATATAGTGTATGTCTTGCATCTGGGTAAAAATCACAGAAGAAAAGCCAGCTCATCACCTGCAGTTCCACACTTCTGGAGCACAAATAGCACCTGGGCAGGGTGTAACATCCAATATAGAAAGCAGAAAAATCCTGCTGACAGATGAAGTCCAAAAAAGTTCATTTTATTTTCCAAGGAACATGAAGCAAAGATTAAAATTGTGTTCACAGAAAAGAGAATACAAGAATCTGGGGCCCTGAATCTCCCTGGGGCCTTGTCCTGAATAAGGAATGGGAGGAGATGCGCGCTAGACAGTCTCCGCTAAACTAAAGATGGTAAGGTGAGACAAACAGGGGAACACTTAGCTGAATCGCCAGATATGGATACCAGAAGAGGGATTCCAGACACCAAACTGGAGCACTCTGAAAAAGGTCCAACACTCTAGCAAGCAGAAGTGAAAATGAAGCTATTACCCGCACTGGGTCACAGCTGAGCCACTAACTAAATAGATCCAAACTTCTCAGGGCAGAAGGAGGTCGACGCTGGGTCCTAGAGGCAGATGGTTCAGGAAGCAGTCTGTATGGACAGGCCCTCAGACCTTCTGAGGCCTGACGCAGGATGATAACCTGTCACCTCCGAAGCGCTCGGACACTCAGGACCCGGTTTCTCAGGATGTGAGGTATGGAATGCCCTAACCAACCTGGGGGCATTCACCTCTGATGCTGACACCCACGTCCTTTCCTCTGGACCATAACCCCTCCAGTGCACCAAGTACTGCAAGGAACGACGAAGGAGACGAGAATCAACAATCCCCGAAATCTCAAACTCCAAATTGCCATCTACCAAAATTGAAGGGGGGGGGGGGGCGGTGGGGATGAGAACTCAATTTGGTTGACACATTTCTTAAGAAGAGATTTATGAGAAACATTGTGGATTTTGAGAGCTTGAGGAAGCTCCAGATGAAACGCCGCTGGGTTTATGACAGCAGATATTCTGTAAGGACCAAGAAACCTGGGTCCCAACTTCCAAGAAGGAACCTTCAACTTAATATTCCTAGTGGACAACCACACAAAGTCATTCACATTCAGGTCCGGACCTGGCACACGTCTCCTGTCAGTCATACGTTTGTACCCGTTTCCCATAGTTCTCAAATTCTTCAGGATGCCCTGCCACACGTAAGAGCGCGACGTCGCGAAACGCTCCTCTGGAACTCCAAAAGCCTCTCCCCCATTAAAGGTACCAAACTGTGGATGATAACCATACGCACCGAAAAACGGTGACCTGCCAGTGAACTCTTGACGGTGATTATTAATTGCAAATTCAGCTAATGGTAAGTAAGATGACCAATCCTCTTGGTTTTCAGAGATGAAACACCTGAGGTATGTCTCTAAATTCTGGTTGACTCGCTCTGTCTGCCCGTTCGACTGGGGATGAAAGGCCAAAGAGAAGGACAGCTGTACCCCCAGTCGAGAACAGAATGCCCTTCAGAACTTGGAAACAAATTGAGTTCCCCGATCAGACACGACATCGGAGGGAACCCCGTGAAGTTTTACGATCTCATTAATGAAAACCTGGGCCAGAGTCTTGGCATTAGGAAGTACTGGTAATGCGACGAAATGGACCATTTCACTAAATCTAACCACGACCATCAACACCACCGTTTTACCCGCAGATACTGGTAGGTCCGTGATGAAATCCATGGCTAGATGTGTCCAAGGCCTGGAGGGAATGGGTAATGGGAGGAGAGTACCAGATGGGTGAGTACGCGATATCTTACAGCGAGCGCAAGTCCTGCATGCGGACACCTGTTCCACCACATCCCGTTGCAACTCCGGCCACCAAAAACGACGAGAGAGAAGGTCCGCAGTTGCTTTACCCCCAGGAAGCCCTGCTATCACCGAGTTGTGGTGTTCGTTAATAACCTTGTGGTGCAGATTGGGCGGTACAAATAGCTTCCCTGAAGGACAGGAGGCAGGGGCATCCCCCTGTGCCTCCAACACCTCTGCCTCCAGTTCAGGATATGATGCCGAAACAACTACCCTCTCCTGCAAAATCGGTACTGGACTCTCTTGGTCTCCCCCACCAAGGAAGTTCCTAGACAGAGCATCCACCTTGACATTTTTGACCCCGGGGCGAAAAGTGACCACGTAATTGAACCTCGTAAAAAACAACGACCACCTAGCTTGTGTTGGGTTCAGACGTTTGGCCGACTGCAGGTATGCGAGATTTTTATGATCAGTAATAACTGTAATAGGATGGGCAGCCCCCTCCAGCCAATGTCGCCATTCTTCCAATGCCAATTTAATTTTCAACAGCTCCCTGTTGCCCACGTCATAGTTCCTCTTGGCCGAGGGCAATTTTTTCGAAAAAAATGCACATGGGTTGCATTTACCAGGAGACGGACCCTGAGACAACACAGACCCCACCCCCACCTCATCAACCTCTACAGTAAATGGCTGAGAGGCATTGGGTTGACTGAGTATGGGTGTCTTGGCAAAACAGTTTTTTAGGGAGGAAAAAGCATTCAGAGCAGCCTCTGACCAATTAGAAAAATCTGACCCCTTCCTTGTCATGTCAGTAAGGGGTTTAACAATTGCAGAGTAATTCCGAATGAATTTTCGGTAAAAATTTGTAAAACTCAGAAAACGCTGCAAGGCCTTCAGGTTCTCAGGACGGTCCCAGTCCAGGACAGCACGGACCTTCTCCGGATCCATCCGAAAACCTGAACATGACAACAAATATCCCAAAAACTGTATCTCCTGTTCGGAAGAAACAAATTTCTCCAGTTTGGCGTACAGTTTATCTCTTAAGATCTGTAAAACCTGTTTAACATGCCCCTGATGTGTCTCAAAATCCGGCAAATAAATCAAAATGTCATCTAAATAGACCACCACAAACCTGCCCACCAAGTGATGAACTATGTCGTTGATGAAGTGCTGGAAAACTGCAGGGGCAGTAGTGAGACCGAATGGCATAACCAGGCTCTCAAAATGCCCCTCAGGGGTGTTAAAGGCAGTTTTCCATTCGTCCCCCTCTCTGATCCTAACCAGATTGTAAGCCCCCCTTAAGTCCAGCATGGAGAACACTTTAGCTCCCACCACCTGACTGAACAAATCTGGAATCAGAGGCAGAGGGTATGGGTCTCGGATGGTGATTTGATTTAACTCCCGGAAATCTACACAGGGACGTAAGCCGCCATCCTTCTTCACAAAGAAGAACCCTGCCACAACAGGTGAAGATGAGGGTCTGATGTGTCCCTTCTCCAGACTTTCGGCAATGAACTCCTTCATAGCCTGTCTCTCAGGGCCAGAAAGATTATACAGTCTGGATTTGGGCAGTTTAGCTCCAGGGATCAGGTTAATGGGACAGTCGTATGCACAATGCGGGGGTAGCTCCTGACGCCCCCTCTCCGAAAAGACATCCGCAAAGCCCTATAGAAATCCCGGCTTGGTTTCAGCAGAGACTACAGAGAGGGAAACAGACAATTCTCCTGACCGTAATCTCCCCATTCCATGATTTCCTTGGTTGCCAATCCACCACCAGATTATGTCTGACCAGCCAGGGTAGGCCCAACACAATTGGAGTGGGGCGCCCCTCTAAAACATAGCATGGAATTATTTCAGAATGAGTCGGCCCCTGTTGCGAACTCTCTTAATCTGACTTTTGAGGCAAGGCTCCCTCTGGTGGCTACTGCTGGTAGTGGAGCTGGTCAACATGATGTTAACCCAACAGCTGCAGAAGATAATTGGAGGAGTGGGGGTAGTGACTGGGACTACATAAGCGAGCAGACTTCTCTCAGTGGCTGCCGGTGATACTCCTTTCTTTGCTTATTGAGGATTTCTGTCTCCTGCCTGATCCTGCAATTTTCAGCTACGTGTCATTTGCTAAACCCTTTGCATTTGATTTTGCCTTGCTGTCAGGGGTCAGATTGCTCCCCCAGGGGCTGCTGGCTCCTGCCCTGTATTTTTGTATCTTGTGTTTGTTTGCTCAGTCCCCTGCTGTATTAGCCTGTTGCTAGCCGCCAGTTCACATTTAAGCACTGATATAGTGGGGGCGAGGTTTGTGCAAACCTCAGTATTTTTGTACATCAGTCGTGTTGGAATTGTTAGGGTTTTTGCGTGATTGCAGTGTCTTTTCTGTCCTGTCCTATCTAGTCAGTGTGGGCCCCATCATTTGCTCAGTCTATTTTCTGTCTGTGTTTGTGCTTCATCTTGTCTCACCGACAATATATGTTTGGGGGCTGTCTATTCCTTTGCGGATCTGCTCCGGGGCAGTTTAGATTTCACCTTTCTGTCTTTAGGCTTAGTTAGTCCTCCTCTAGGACAACGTAGGAACTCTCCATGGCTACTGTTAGTTGTGTTGTTAAGATCAGGGGTCTGCAATCCGCTGAGCGACCAAGCTCTCTGGTGTTCTGGTGGCATAGCCTATTGCGCTCTCCTCCTCGTTGACCCATTTATAACAGAATCACCGGCCAAACTGTAGATTCTAGGTTACTCAAAAGAAGGAAAGAATTGCAAAAAAAGTGTCAGAATTTTTTATATATTTTTTTCTCTGGGGTCATAGGATGATTTTTTCCTTAGTGTAGACTAAGCAATTGTCCGATCGTGTTGAGCAGCTCACTGCTGAAGTGCGGAGAATTTCTGCTTATCTCGCCCAATCATCTGTTGTAGAACCTGATGTGTTTTCTGGGGATCGGTCTACATTTCTGAACTTTAAGAATAATTGTAAACTATTTCTTGCTTTGAAGCCTAACTCCTCGGGGAGCTCGGTGCAGCAGGTTTAAATTGTCATTTCCCTGCTGTGTGGCAATCCCCAGGGCTGGGCCTTTTCTCTGACACCTGGAGATCCTATTCTGGCTAATGTAGATGCATTTTTTCAAGCCCTGGGGTTATTGTATGATGAGCCTAATGCTATTGATCAAGCTAAGAAAGAAAACCTTATTGGCATTAAAACAAGGTCAAGATGCTGCTGAGTTATATTGTCAAAAATTCTGAAAGTGGGCGGTCCTTACTAAATGGAATGATGATGCCCTAGCAGCTCTCTTTCGGAAAGGTCTGGCAGAATCTGTAAAGGATGTTATGGTGGGATTCCCTGTTCCTTCTGGTCTTGACGACTATGTCGTTGGCCATTCAAGTTGATCGACGTTTACGAGAACGTAAAACTACGCGAGAGGTGGTGCCGCCTTTCGAACAAACCTCTGAACCCATGCAATGTGATAGGGTTTTTTCTAGGGCGCAACGCCAAGAGTTTAGAAGGCGTAATAAGTTATGCTTCTTTTGTGGAGATGCTTCTCTTGCTATTTCAGCCTGCCCTAAACGCATTTACGATGGGCAGTGTGCAGCCTAAATTCCTTTTGGCTGTTACCTTGATCTGCTCCTTGTCCATATTTTCCGCTAAGGCATTTGTGGATTCAGGAGCAGCTTTGAATCTGATGGATTTTGACTTCGCTAAGCATTGTGGTTTTCCTATGGTACTCCTGCGGACCGCTATTCCTTTGAGGGGTATTGATGCTACCCCTTTGGCGGAGAAT
Organism: Dendrobates tinctorius; assembly: GCF_039654945.1. NCBI lineage: Eukaryota > Metazoa > Chordata > Amphibia > Anura > Dendrobatidae > Dendrobates > Dendrobates tinctorius. The sequence continues at coordinate 84,416,475 of NW_027361714.1, read as the reverse complement.
AAACCCCAGTTTTGGACCCAGGTGATTATGCGGGTCGCCCCGGACCACCAAGAGAATTGTAAATTTTTGGTGTTGCACAATTTACATGATATTATTGTACTAGGTTTTCTGTGGTTGCAGACCCATAATCCTGTGTTGGATTGGAAATCTGTGCCTGTGGTGAGTTGGGGATGTCAATATGCTCTTGGTGACACTCCTATTTTCTCCGCCTCTCCCCAGTCTCAAGATGTTCCTGACTATTTGGCTGAATTTTCTAATGTATTTAGTGAGAGTAAGTCTGCGTCTTTGCCTCCTCATAGGAGTTATGATTGCGCAATTGAGTTGATGCCCGGGTGTAAATTACCCAAGGGTCGGCTTTTCAACTTATCAGTACCTGAACATGATGCTATGCGATCTTATATCAAGGAGTCATTAGAGAAGGGTCCCCGAGCCATCCCTCTTGGTACCGGCTGTCGCGGCTCTGTCCTCTGCGGTTTTGCCCCTAACGATCCCTGTATAGGGGTCGGTCATCACCTGGCGCTCGACCCAGGGGCTCCAGATCCGTGACCCAGAGGGTCCACTTTCGGACATTGTCCATTCCCTGTCCGTTACACCTGAACATGATGCTATGCGATCTTATATCAAGGAGTCATTGGAGAAGTGTCATATCAGACCATCCTCTTCACCTTTAGGTGCTGTTTATTTTGTGGTCAAGAAAGATGGCTCATTAAAGCCATGTATTGACTATAGTTCCCTTAACAAAATCACTGTTAAGTATCAGTACCCGTTGTCCCTGATTTCTGATTTATTTTCCAGGGTCAAAAGTGCTTGTTGGTTTACCAAACTTGACCTTGGGGGGCGTATAATCTTATTCGCATCAAACACGGGGATGAATGGAAGACGGCTTTTAATACTCCGGAGGGACATTTTGAGTACCTGGTGATGCCTTTTGGGCTCACTAATGCCCCTTCCGTCTTCCAGTCTTTTATGAACGATATTTTCCGGGACTTTGTGGATAAGTTTTTGATCATTTATCTGGATGATATTTTGATTTTTTTCCAGTGATTGGGATTCTCATGTGGAACATGTTCAGACTGTGTTCCGGATCTTGAGAGAAAATACTCTGTATGTTAAGGGATCAAAATGTCTCTTTGGTGTACAGAGGATTTCGTTTTTGGGATTCATTTTTTCCCCGTCTGCTATTGAAATGGACCCGGCCAAGGTACAGGCCATCTATGATTGGGTTCAGCCCACTTCTCTGAAGGCTCTTCAGAGGTTTTTGGGTTTTTCTAATTTCTATGATAAATTTATAAGTAATTTTTCTGGTATTGTTAAACCACTGACTGATTTGACCAAAAAAGGCGCTGATGTGGTGAATTGGCCTCCAGAGGCAGTCTCGGCGTTTCAGGAGCTTAAGCGGAGATCCACTTCTCCGGTTCTGCGGCAACCTGATGTTTCACTCCCATTTCAGGTGGAGGTAGATGCTTCTGAGATTGGTGCAGGAGCCGTTTTGTCTCAAAGGGATCTGGTAACCTCTAAGATGAATCCCTGTGCCTTCTTTTCTCGAAAATTTTCGCCATGTGATCGTAACTATGACGTGGGGAATCGGGAGTTGTTGGCCATGAAGTGGACATTTGAGGAGTGGAGACATTGGTTGGAGGGAGCTAGACATCAAGTTGTGGTCCTTACCGACCACAAGAATTTGATTTATCTTGAATCAGCCAAGCGCTTGAATCCCAGACAAGCTAGGTGGGCCTTGTTTTTCACGCGTTTTAATTTTGTGATCACCTTTCTTCCTGGCACTAAGAATGTTAAGGTGGACGCCTTTTCTAGGAGTTTCTTTGCTGATTCTCTTGATGTGACAGCCTACTACCATTCTAGGTGAGGGTGTGGTTCTTGCCGCCATTTCACCCGATTTGAGACTTGCCCTGGAGGAATTTCAGGAGGACAAACCTGAACGATGCCCTGTGGGGAAATTGTATGTCCCTGACCAGTGGAGGAAAAGAGTGATGGCTGAAATTCATTGCTCCGCGCTGGCTGGTCATCAGGGTACTTTTGGTACCAGAGATTTGGTGAGTCGGTCTTTTTGGTGGCCTGCCTTATCTCGTGATGTCAGGAATTTTGTGCAGTCCTGTGGGACTTGTTCCAGGTCCAAGTCCTGTTCTCGTTCTAGTGGTTTGTTGATGCCCCTGCCGGTGCCCAGCAGGCCATGGGCCCATATTTCAATGGATTTTATTTCTGATCTCCCTGTCTCTCAGAGAATGACTGTTATCTGGGTGATTTGTGATAGATTTGCCAAGATGGTCCATCTTGAACCACTCCCGAAGTTGCCATCTTCTTCTGAGTTGGTGCCCCTGTTTTTACAACAGGTGGTTCGTTTGCACAGGATTCCTGAGAACATTGTGTCAGACAGAGGAGTCCAGTTTGTTCCAGATTTTGGAGGGCCTTTTGTTCTAAACTGTTAATTCAGTTATCTTTCTCCTCTGCATTTCATTCTCAGACCAATGGACAAACTGAGAGAACAAACCAGACTTTGGAATCCTATCTGAGATGTTTCATATCTGCTGATCAGGATGACTGGGTCTCATTTCTGGCAAAAATTTTGGCACTCAATATGTGAAATATTCAGACACTTTTATTTTGTCCATCCAGACAGAAAGGTTTAAACATTTTCGGTCCAGCATAGGACCTTCATCAGAAAAATCTTGTTTACTGAAATATACATACAAAAGAAGAGCAAAAACAAGGCGTTAATTGCTGTCCACACCATCACAGAAATACATACTAACAAAAGACATGACAAAAATATATGTTCCAACTTCATCAAAAATTCAAAGGAGAGAGAGACGGCTAGTAAAGGTACTATCCAAGGATAGTACCTCTACTAGCCGTCTCTCTCTCCTTTTGTTAGTATGTATTTCTGTGACGGTTTCCCTGCAGGAGGCGGCGAAGTCTAGACTCCGCCAGGGTAACTCGGTCAGGGTTGTCATAAATGAGGACCAGGGCCCCAAAATATCCCTCCACATACTGGAGACAAACAGTCCTATGGTAAGGAAAAAGCCCAGGATTGTGGATCTCCCTGCAATAAAGAAATTACAATCCCTACTTTTTGCTCTTCACTGCCAGATGAGTAGGGACGAAGTTTGAAATACAATTTGCAGGCCTCTTTAAACACAAAAAACTTGTCCCTACCGCCTGAAAATCTGTCAGGGAGACCAACTTTAGGTTCAGGCCAACCCTGCCTAGCAGTAGAGGCCCCAACACTGGCGACCTGCAGCTGCTGCTGCTGCAGAACCTCCCGACGGATATCAGTCACTTCCAGAGACAGACAGCGTAGTCGCCCAGCCAACTCAGTGACTGCATCCATCTCCAAAGGGAGATAGAAAAAAAAAAACCCAACTAAAAAAAACACAAAACAAAGAAAACACATGCACAAATGAAACGTGTCAGGTTTTTTTGTCTGTAAACGGTGCGGCGGGTAATGTCACGCACGGTCAGGGAAAACCAAGTGTAACATAAACGGAAATGGGGAAGGGGGCCCAGACACTAAGGAAGGGATTTGGAGACCCCTAGGCTAGATCTAATCTCTCCCTAGAACTCCTACTGAGTCCCTATATTGGTTCCTCACCAATCGCCAAGCCGGAACCTGGGGCCCTGGATCTCCCTGGGGCCTAGTCCTGAATAGGGAACGGGAGGAGATGCGCATTAGGCAGTCTCCGCTAAACTAAAGATGGTAAGGTGAGACAAACGGGAACACTTAGCTGAATCGCCAGAAGAGGGATTCCAGACACCAAACTGGAACACTCGGAAAAAGGTCCAACACTCTAGCAAGCTGAAGTGAAAATGAAGCTATTACCCGTGCTGGGTCACAGCTGAGCCACTAAGTAAATAGATTCAAACTTCTCAGGGCAGAAGGAGGTCAACGCTGGGTCCTAGAAGCAGATGGTTTAGGAAGCAGTCTGTATGGACCGGCACTCAGACCTTCTGAGGCCTGACACAGGATGAAAGCCTGTCACCTCCGAAGCGCTCGTGACACCCCATGATATGGAAAGAGCAGAGACCATGTAACAGATTGCTACTTCTGCCTTACAAATGTAACAGAATATTCAGCAAAGAACAAGAAATCGATAGAGTATCCTAATCTTCCTTTAGCCATAAGACCAGTGCCACACGATGAATGTCTTCATGTTCCAAAGCCACCCAAAGTATGGACAATGGAGGACGAAGAAGATGAACTAAGAATGTCAGTGGAAAATGAAACTGCTTCAGACCCAGACTTTGAGCCTTCTACATCTAATCCACATCTGTTCATCAAGCTGATCTGAGTGACTTGGTCAGAGATTTGAAATTGTCAAAGAGGCAGGCAGAATTATTGGGATCAAGGCTACAAGAACGGAATCTCTTATTACCAGGAACAAGAATTTCTGCTTTTCGCAGTCATCAAGAAGACCTTAATCAATTTTTCAAGCATGTCGACAGTTTAACCTTTTGCAACAACATCTTGGGTTGTTTGGTGCTCTTGGATGTGAACATGACCCGAAGGAATGGCGACTGTTCATGGACTCGTCAGTTTTAAGTCTGAAGGCTGTTTTACTACACAACTGAAATATCTATCCTTCTATACCTATTGAACATGCCATACAAGTGAAAGAAACGTATGAGAATATGGAGTTACTGTTGACCCATTATAGAAATTATAACTGGAACATATGTAGTGATCTAAAAGTTGTTGCACTTCTTCTTGGACTGCAGCTTGGATATACCAAGTATTGTTGTTTTATTTGTGAATGGGACAGTCGTGCACGAGAAATGCACTATTTCAGAAAGGACTGGCCACTCCGTGAAAACCTGGTTGCTGGACAGAAGAATGTTAAACATAATCCTCTCGTTGATCCAGCAAAGATATTTCTCCCTCCTTTGCATATTAAACTTGGGCTTATGAAGAATTTTGTCAAAGCAATGAACAAAGAATCGGAAGCATTTTCTTACTTGCGACAGAAATTTCCAAGAAAAAGCGATGCAAAGATCAAAGAAGGTATTTTTATTGGCCCACAGATCAGAGATATAATGAATGACAGTAGCTTTGATGGTCTTTTGCAAGGTGCTGAACAAGTGGCATGGAGAGCCTTTAAAGATGTGACCTTCAACTTCCTTGGCAACAGCAGGGCACCAAACTTTGAACAACTCGTGGACAACATGCTCACAGCATATCATTTGATGAAATGCAATATGTCACTAAAAATGCATTTTCTACATTCTCACTTGGACTTTTTTCCAGCCAATCTTGGTGCCGTTAGCAATGAACACAGTGAAAGATTTCACCAAGACATTGCGCTGATGGAGAAAAGGTACCAGGGAAAGTGGAGTACGTCAATGCTGGCTGACTATTGCTGGAATCTTACTCGAGAAGCATCTGACACGGATTATAAACTAAAGTCATCTGCAAAACACTTTTGAACAATTGCTTTTGCTACTGACATCGATGCACATGTATGTAGTGTCTCGGACGTCATAATGTAGACTATAAACTGTTGTTCCTTAAAAATCTTGCATGATACAGATGTTTGGAGCACATATTCGTGTTCAGCAAATTTGTTGCGCACTGTAATTCTTCCCTTACCCAAAGTCATGTTACTTCTAATGTTGAGAATGTGTGCATGAGAGTGGGATTTTTCACACAGACTATATTTCATTCATGGGGTTACCTTCCTTACCAGTTAAAGTTGTGTTGGATATGGCCTGGTTGGTGAAACACAATTCTAGGCTCACCATATAATCTTACACTTAAACAATAAAAACAACAATCTTTATTATAATATAACAGCTGTTTTCAAAAATTTATATTAAAAATACCGAGTACGGTTGCAGAAGGAGGACTTCAGTCTGGACGAGATTTACACCAATAAGAACTACCACACGTCCAGAGAGAAGAGAGAATTTGAGACAATATTTGCCTCTTATTCCTGATCTGTTTAACCCCTTAATGATTAGGGTTATTTACATTTTTGCTTTTCCGTTTTTGGCTCCCCTTCTTCCCAAAGCCATAACTTTTTTATTGTTCCATCAATATGGCCATGTGAGGGCTTGTTTTTTTCATGACGAGTTTTCCTTTTGAACAACACCATTGCCTTTACCATATCATGTACTGAAAAACGGGAAAAAAATTCTGTGTGCGTTGAAATTGCAAAAAAAGTGCAATTCCACAATGTTTTGGGTTTTTTTTTACCATTTATTTATGTAATTGCCTTGTAATGTTTTCATTTGCTCTTCTGTCCAGATGTCACCGTATCCCAGAATTCCAAGCAGAGGAAGTTCACCGACCGCCATATTGGGACACCCAAGTGATGTTTGTCACAATATGGAAACTGCTGCTGGTACCAACCTATTGCGCGGTACCACCAGCTGAACACTGTCGCACCACACACACATACACACTCTATACACCGTATTCACCACACACACACAGCCTCTTGCGCAGTACCACCAGCAGAACAACGTCGCACTGAGCCTGCGCAAAATCGGCACAGGCGCAGTGAATCATTCGGCTGATCCCGGCGGCAGATGCGCAACGTGTCTACCGGCAGAGGAAGCCGGTCACATTAAAGTGGTTTTTCCACGAACGAAAGTTAATTTTAAAAATTGTCTGTCTCACCATGTACGGAGCATACCACATCCCCTGGGCAGGTGAGGAAGCAAAAGACAATACTGACATTACAGCAGGGGATCCCAGAGGATTCATTTTGTGAGGTAAAATATTTCCCTGACTGTTTTAAACAATATTTTACCTCACAAAATGTATCCTCTGCGATCTCCTGCTGTAATGTCAGTATTGTCTTTTGCTTCCGCCCCTGCCCAGGAACTGTGATATGTTCTGTACACGGTCAGACACAGGGGTGAGAGAGACAGAGCACAGGGGGAGACAGCTCAAACAGGACAGCACATGAGGGGAGAACACAGCACAAGAAGGAGAGAGACAGCAGACAAGGGGGATAGCACATGGGGTAGACAGGTCAAAGAAGAGAGCACAGATGGGAGAATTCTGCACATGGGGAAAGAGAGAATGGATAGGTTGGTGAGCACATGGGGAGAGATTGTCAGCGCTGCAAAACCTGCTCTCATCGTGACTTTACTGCCCTCCCGATAGCATCGGGCCTCCATCTAGTGTTTTATAAATGCTAAAACTGACCAGCCAATATGACTCTCCAGGTCATTACGAATTCATAGGTATGAAACATGTATAGGTTCTTTTTTATTTAAGCGGTGAATAAAAATCCAAAGTTTGTAAAAAAATGTAAAAAAAACAAATGGCGCAATTTTCCAAAACCGCAATTTTCCAAAACCTGTAGGTCTCCATTCTTCAGGATCTGGGGCTGGGTGTTATGAACGGGGGACAGGACGTGGCTTAGCTTAGTTAGCTTAGCTTATGCTCCCACACCAACAGGCCATGATGACGTTGGGCATGCGTCCCAGGTGGTAATGGAATGTGGACCCACTGGACCACAGAGGGGGACCTGGGCTTACCTGGCCTAGGAAAGGGCAGCGACCAGGCTCTGTGGCAGCTGAGCATGTGGGCAAGGTGGCAACATGCAGGACTAGATGACACCCCACAACTTCAGGTATAAAGAACATAACGTTTATTAAGACAAAGTCACACACAGAACACAAGACATAACAATGCCAGGCTCCCTATTCCGCACATCAAGAAAAGGCACACATCTCAGGTTAGCAGGCGATGGCAGGAGGTCATCACAGGTTGATGAAGTCCAGGGTCATCTGGCACGAGCATACTAGGAGAACCTCTCTCTCTGGCGTAGTGCAGGCACAGCAGGAGAACATCAGACACCGACCGCGGACAGATGTCATCACAGGGCGGACCCCAGGGAACCGGCAGGACATCGGGACACAGGCAAGACACGGACAGCACTGGTCTAGGAACATCAGAATGGCAGCTCAGGACATCGGCTGGTCAGATGCAGGACATGTAGGCAGAGCCGTCGCCAAGAAACAAGACTGGAGACTCCCCAAGAACACGAAGGAGGAGCCCGTCCAGGAACACGAGTGGGACCGACACTGAAACACGGGCTGGACCACCAGGACCATGGACTGGACATCTGGACACATGCTGGACAACTAGGACAAAGACTGAAACTCTGGAATCCGGACAACAGACACGGCTCTAGGCAGAGAACATCAGGACCTAGGCAGGACATCAGAGACATAGGCAGAACATTGGGCAGCGGTCATCAGGCTTCAGACATTGGACATGACCTCCAGGCACCAGACAGCGGATGTCAAGATCCAGTCACAAGGCAGCAGTTGTCAGGCTCCAGGCACAAGGCAGTGGTCGTCAGGCTCCGGACATCGGATACGACCTCCAGGCTCCAGACACCGGTCGCCAGACATCGGACATGGCCTAAAAAGGAACTCAAGTGGTATAGTGCAAGCACCACAGGATTGCATAGGAGCTGGACGGAGCTAGCACCGCATAACAAGCTGAGCACAGCATAGTAGATGCTCAGCAGAAACACCGGACTCCATTTTCAAACGACGAATACACGTTTATTCACAGGACACAGGTTGCAGGAAATTTGCAGTCACTGAGTATGTGGTTCTAGACACAGAAGGACTTCAGGAACATCACACAGCAGATATCAGGGCAAAGGCTTTGGTACCAACACAGAGACAGGTCCAGGGACAAGGACATCAGCTTTCCCAGAACAGATAGCAGGCAAAACAGGAGCTGAAGACAAGGCAGACCAGGAGCAACATGGAGGACGAAAAACACATGGCTCTGGCCACACCCACCAGGGAAGAGGAACCTTAAATAGGAGCTGCCCCTCATCAATAGGCTGGGTACAGCAATTCAAGCGCACACTCTACCCTTAATAAAAGCAGGGAAGGTGTGGCCGCGCGCACCCTAAGCACAGACAGAAATCAGTACAGCATAACCAGCACTGGAACTAAGGCTTAAGGCACCTAGCAGCAGCTGCAAGCCTGGACACATGTCGACAGTTTAACCTTTTGCAACAACATCTTGGGTTGTTTGGTGCTCTTGGATGCGAACATGACCCGAAGGAATGGCGACTGTTCATGGACTCGTCAGTTTTAAGTCTGAAGGCTGTTTTACTACACAACTGAAATATCTATCCTTCTATACCTATTGAACATGCCGTACACATGAAAGAAACGTATGAGAATATGGAGTTACTGTTGACCCATTATAGAAATTATAACTGGAACATATGTAGTGATCTAAAAGTTGTTGCACTTCTTCTTGGACTGCAGCTTGGATATACCAAGTATTGTTGTTTTATTTGTGAATGGGACAGTCGTGCACGAGAAATGCACTATTTCAGAAAGGACTGGCCACTCCGCGAAAACCTGGTTGCTGGACAGAAGAATGTTAAACATAATCCTCGCATTGATCCAGCAAAGATATTTCTCCCTCCTTTGCATATTAAACTTGGGCTTATGAAGAATTTTGTCAAAGCAATGAACAAAGAATCGGAAGCATTTTCTTACTTGCGACAGAAATTTTCAAGAAAAAGCGATGCAAAGATCAAAGAAGGTATTTTTATTGGCCCACAGATCAGAGATATAATGAATGACAGTAGCTTTGATGGTCTTTTGCAAGGTGCTGAACAAGTGGCATGGAGAGCCTTTAAAGATGTGACCTTCAACTTCCTTGGCAACAGCAGGGCACCAAACTTTGAACAACTCGTGGACAACATGCTCACAGCATATCATTTGATGAAATGCAATATGTCACTAAAAATGCATTTTCTACATTCTCACTTGGACTTTTTTCCAGCCATTCTTGGTGCCGTTAGCAATGAACTCAGTGAAAGATTTCACCAAGACATTGCGCTGATGGAGAAAAGGTACCAGGGAAAGTGGAGTACGTCAATGCTGGCTGACTATTGCTGGAATCTTACTCGAGAAGCATCTGACACGGATTATAAACTAAAGTCATCTGCAAAACACTTTTGAACAATTGCTTTTGCTACTGACATCGATGCACATGTATGTAGTGTCTCGGACGTCATAATGTAGACTATAAACTGTTGTTCCTTAAAAATCTTGCATGATACAGATGTTTGTAGCACATATTCGTATTCAGCAAATTTGTTGCGCACTGTAATTCTTCCCTTACCCAAAGTCATGTTACTTCTAATGTTGAGAATGTGTGCATGAGAGTGGGATTTTTCACACAGACTATATTTCATTCATGGGGTTACCTTCCTTACCAGTTAAAGTTGTGTTGGATATGGCCTGGTTGGTGAAACACAATTCTAGGCTCACCATATAATCTTACACTTAAACAATAAAAACAACAATCTTTATTATAATATAACAGCTGTTTTTAAAAATTTATATTAAAAATACCGAGTACGGTTGCAGAAGGAGGACTTCAGTCTGGACGAGATTTACACCAATAAGAACTACCACACGTCCAGAGAGAAGAGAGAATTTGAGACAATATTTGCCTCTTATTCCTGATCTGTTTAACCCCTTAATGATTAGGGTTATTTACATTTTTGCTTTTCCGTTTTTGGCTCCCCTTCTTCCCAAAGCCATAACTTTTTTATTGTTCCATCAATATGGCCATGTGAGGGCTTGTTTTTTTCATGACGAGTTTTCCTTTTGAACAACACCATTGCCTTTACCATATCATGTACTGAAAAACGGGAAAAAAATTCTGTGTGCGTTGAAATTGCAAAAAAAGTGCAATTCCACAATGTTTTGGGTTTTTTTTTACCATTTATTTATGTAATTGCCTTGTAATGTTTTCATTTGCTCTTCTGTCCAGATGTCACCGTATCCCAGAATTCCAAGCAGAGGAAGTTCACCGACCGCCATATTGGGACACCCAAGTGATGTTTGTCACAATATGGAAACTGCTGCTGGTACCAACCTATTGCGCGGTACCACCAGCTGAACACTGTCGCACCACACACACATACACACTCTATACACCGTATTCACCACACACACACAGCCTCTTGCGCAGTACCACCAGCAGAACAACGTCGCACTGAGCCTGCGCAAAATCGGCACAGGCGCAGTGAATCATTCGGCTGATCCCGGCGGCAGATGCGCAACGTGTCTACCGGCAGAGGAAGCCGGTCACATTAAAGTGGTTTTTCCACGAACGAAAGTTAATTTTAAAAATTGTCTGTCTCACCATGTACGGAGCATACCACATCCCCTGGGCAGGTGAGGAAGCAAAAGACAATACTGACATTACAGCAGGGGATCCCAGAGGATTCATTTTGTGAGGTAAAATATTTCCCTGACTGTTTTAAACAATATTTTACCTCACAAAATGTATCCTCTGCGATCTCCTGCTGTAATGTCAGTATTGTCTTTTGCTTCCGCCCCTGCCCAGGAACTGTGATATGTTCTGTACACGGTCAGACACAGGGGTGAGAGAGACAGAGCACAGGGGGAGACAGCTCAAACAGGACAACACATGAGGGGAGAACACAGCACAAGAAGGAGAGAGACAGCAGACAAGGGGGATAGCACATGGGGTAGACAGGTCAAAGAAGAGAGCACAGATGGGAGAATTCTGCACATGGGGAAAGAGAGAATGGATAGGTTGGTGAGCACATGGGGAGAGATTGTCAGCGCTGCAAAACCTGCTCTCATCGTGACTTTACTGCCCTCCCGATAGCATCGGGCCTCCATCTAGTGTTTTATAAATGCTAAAACTGACCAGCCAATATGACTCTCCAGGTCATTACGAATTCATAGGTATGAAACATGTATAGGTTCTTTTTTATTTAAGCGGTGAATAAAAATCCAAAGTTTGTAAAAAAATAAAAAAAAACAAATGGCGCAATTTTCCAAAACCGCAATTTTCCAAAACCTGTAGGTCTCCATTCTTCAGGATCTGGGGCTGGGTGTTATGAACGGGGGACAGGACGCGGCTTAGCTTAGTTAGCTTAGCTTATGCTCCCACACCATCAGGCCATGATGACGTTGGGCATGCGTCCCAGGTGGTAATGGAATGTGGACCCACTGGACCACAGAGGGGGACCTGGGCCTACCTGGCCTAGGAAAGGGCAGCGACCAGGCTCTGTGGCAGCTGAGCATGTGGGCAAGGTGGCAACATGCAGGACTAGATGACACCCCACAACTTCAGGTATAAAGAACATAACGTTTACTAAGACAAAGTCACACACAGAACACAAGACATAACAATGCCAGGCTCCCTATTCCGCACATCAAGAAAAGGCACACATCTCAGGTTAGCAGGCGATGGCAGGAGGTCATCACAGGTTGATGAAGTCCAGGGTCATCTGGCACGAGCATACTAGGAGAACCTCTCTCTCTGGCGTAGTGCAGGCACAGCAGGAGAACATCAGACACCGACCGCGGACAGATGTCATCACAGGGCGGACCCCAGGGAACCGGCAGGACATCGGGACACAGGCAAGACACGGACAGCACTGGTCTAGGAACATCAGAATGGCAGCTCAGGACATCGGCTGGTCAGATGCAGGACATGTAGGCAGAGCCGTCGCCAAGAAACAAGACTGGAGACTCCCCAAGAACACGAAGGAGGAGCCCGTCCAGGAACACGAGTGGGACCGACACTGAAACACGGGCTGGACCACCAGGACCATGGACTGGACATCTGGACACATGCTGGACAACTAGGACAAAGACTGAAACTCTGGAATCCGGACAACAGACACGGCTCTAGGCAGAGAACATCAGGACCTAGGCAGGACATCAGAGACATAGGCAGAACATTGGGCAGCGGTCATCAGGCTTCAGACATTGGACATGACCTCCAGGCACCAGACAGCGGATGTCAAGATCCAGTCACAAGGCAGCAGTTGTCAGGCTCCAGGCACAAGGCAGTGGTCGTCAGGCTCCGGACATCGGATACGACCTCCAGGCTCCAGACACCGGTCGCCAGACATCGGACATGGCCTAAAAAGGAACTCAAGTGGTATAGTGCAAGCACCACAGGATTGCATAGGAGCTGGACGGAGCTAGCACTGCATAACAAGCTGAGCACAGCATAGTAGATGCTCAGCAGAAACACCGGACTCCATTTTCAAACGACGAATACACGTTTATTCACAGGACACAGGTTGCAGGAAATTTGCAGTCACTGAGTATGTGGTTCTAGACACAGAAGGACTTCAGGAACATCACACAGCAGATATCAGGGCAAAGGCTTTGGTACCAACACAGAGACAGGTCCAGGGACAAGGACATCAGCTTTCCCAGAACAGATAGCAGGCAAAACAGGAACTGAAGACAAGGCAGACCAGGAGCAACATGGAGGACGAAACACACATGGCTCTGGCCACACCCACCAGGGAAGAGGAACCTTAAATAGGAGCTGCCCCTCATCAATAGGCTGGGTACAGCAATTCAAGCGCACACTCTACCCTTAATAAAAGCAGGGAAGGTGTGGCCGCGCGCACCCTAAGCACAGACAGAAATCAGTACAGCATAACCAGCACTGGAACTAAGGCTTAAGGCACCTAGCAGCAGCTGCAAGCCTGGACACATGTGGAAAGTCATGCACCAGCTGCAGAGGACCACGCAACCCACAGATAGCTTCCATAGCGGCAGCCAGGTACTACACACGCGGATGGTCATGCAGCGAAGCAAAGACTCTACAACACGTACGGCTATGCAGCAGATCAGGGAACTGAGCAGCATTCATACAGGTAACAACAGTATCCCAGCTGATTAGAGGGAAAGAAGCAAAGGGTGAGAGCACAGACATGCAGAGTAACGCCAGAGAAACTAGGCACAAACACACCGGCATGACACTGGGTGAGGGCTTATTTTTTGTTCGCTAAGCTGACATTTTTATTTATATAATTTTGGGATAGATACAATGTTTTTATCTCCCATTATTGGGACATAGTCAGGAGAGAGCAGTGGGTCGGAAGCCAGACGGGGTTAGCGGGAGCCGAAGGGTGAGACGAGCGAAATCAATAACGAGCCGGGAGTCAGGCCAGGAGGGAGCGAGGTATCAAAAGGGCAGGACAGGAGAATAGTCAGGAGGGGAGCTGAGTGTCAGACACCAGAGAAGTCAGAACAGTACAGAAACGGGAAACAGACGAGTCAAGGGGCAAACTGGGTCATACACAGACAAGCACAAGCATACAGAGGAATAACAATAGTTAACTGAGTAACCTGTGTAAGCTACATTAGCCGAGTAAAATGGAAGTATTACCGACACCAGACCCAGGAACAACCAGCATTAAATAGCCGCCCCAGAATCAAAGAGAGGCGAACTAGCATTAACCCTAATCAGGACAGAGTCTGAGTCATCCCGTCCACCGTCATGACACCCACTCTCCCTCTCTCTTTCCTTTTCTTCCTTTCTCCTGTATACACATAGGGTTATCAATTAACCACATTTGTGATTTGTCTATTCCACACCTATTTTCTATGCTATATATTTTCATAGTTCCTGTATGGTAGCTGTCATGATTAAGAGCTAGTGTAGCTTGAAAAGAATTGACCGTTCTCATGTTTTTTACATTTTTCCTTTTCATGTTTTAACCTACCAATAAATGTGATGTTTTATGACTTTGGCAGTTGCTGGATTTTCCCCTTTTTTATGGTTCATTTACTCAGGAAACCAACCTGAAGTCTCCACGCACTGCACCCTTATACTAGGAATTTCTCAACCCGGTTGTTATGAATGGGTCACCGAGGAGGAAAACTAAACAAACTAAGTCACAGAAAACCAGAGAGGTTGGTAACTATGCAGATTGCAGACCCCTGATCCTAACCACACAACTTGCAGCAGCCGTGGAGTGTTCCTACGATGAATCTAGACGCCTCGTCACAGCCGGAGGACTAAATAAGCCTAAAGCAGGGGAAAACTAACTGCCCCAGAGCAGACCCCAAAGGAATAGACAGCCCCCACACATGTATTGACGGTGAAACAAGATGAAAACACAAACAGGCAGGAAAATAGGCTGAGCAAACGATGGGGTCCAAACTAACTAGAAAGGACAGGAAAGGAAAGACACTGTCTGCAATCTGCCCAAAAAACCCTACAAAAAATAATGTCCAAAACTTCTGATAACAAAATTAACCCTGAAGTCACTAGACTTCTCCCACTATATCAGCACTCTGAAATATTCTGAGACAGAGCAAAAAAGAGCAGATCTAATAAGGGACAAAAAGCAAATTGGCAAATACAGATAAATAAGAGTGGAAATTCAGCACAGCCCCAGCCGGGGCTGGCTGACCACACAAAAAACTGAATAGACCAACAAAATTAAGTTTGAACATTAGCAGAAACACTTAGCTTGAGATGACTGGAACAGAGCTGAAAACCAAGACCTGAAAAGTCAGAAGGAATCACCAGCACCAGAATAGGGCGTCGGCTGTCTTAAATCCAGTCTGAGATTCCAGAGATCCAATCGTTATCCTCATCATCAGGTGGCAGATCTCTACTAATTAAATCAACCTCACTACCTCCTGTTACCACCAGAGGGAGCCCGGAAGGTGAACTCACAACTGGTAGACCAGAAAATGAGTTCACAACAGTACCCCCCCTTGAGGAGGGGTCACCGAACCCTCATCCACGCCACCATGCCGATCAGGATGGGCCCGGTGAAAAGCACGAACCAATCTATTGGCATGAATATCAGAGGCAGAGACCCAAGAATTATCCTCCTGGCCATAACCCTTCCATTTGACCAAATACTGGAGTCTCCGTCTAACCAAACGAGAATCCTATATTTTCTCTACCTCATATTCCACATTGCCTTTAACCAATACAGGGTCAGGAGGTGTTGCCAAAGGAACTACTGGCTCAACAAACCTCTTCAACAGTGATTTGTGAAATACGTTATGGATCTTGAACGTAACTGGAAGAGCCAATCGAAAAGAAACAGGATTAAGAATCTCCAAAATCTTATAAGGTCCAATAAATCTTGGCTTAAATTTTGGAGATGCAACCTTCATAGGAATATTCTTAGACGACAACCAAACCATATCACCCACTTTAAACCGGGGACCAATGGTCCTATGCCGGTTGGAAAATCGCTGGGCCTTTTCCTGAGAGAGTGACAACTTATCCACCACTTGGTCCCATATCTGCTGCATTCTCTCAACCACAGTGTCCACACCTGGGCAGGACGAAGATTCCACTTGCCCTGAAGAGAATCGAGGATGAAACCCAAAATTACAGAAAAAGGGTGACATCAAAGTGGCAGAACTAGCTCTATTGTTCAGCGCGAATTCGGCCAAGGGCAAAAATGAGACCCAATCATCCTGATCAGCAGATATAAAATATCTTGAATAAGACTCCATGGTCTGGTTTGTTCTCTCAGTCTGCCCATTGGTCTGGGGATGAAACACGGAGGAGAAGGATAACTGAATTCCCAGATTGGAACAAAAGGCTTTCCAGAATCTGGAAACAAACTGGACTCCTCTGTCTGACACAATGTTCTCAGGAATCCCATGTAACCGAACCACCTGTTGTAAAAACAAGGGCACCAACTGAGCGGAAGATGGCAACTTTGGGAGTGGTACAAAATGGACCATCTTCAAAAATCTATCACAAATCACCCAGATAACAGTCATTGTCTGAGAGACAGGAAGATCAGAAATAAAATCCATTGAGATATGGGTCCATGGCCACTTGGGCACCGGCAGGGGCATAAGCAACCCACTAGAACAAGAACAGGGTTTAGATCGAGAACAAGTCCCACAGGACTGTACAAAATTCCTGACATCACGAGATAAGGCAGGCCACCAAAAAGACCGACTCACCAAATCTCTGGTACCAAAAATACTTGGATGACCAGCCAATGCGGAGCAATGAACTTCAGACATCACTCTCTTTCTCCACTGGTCAGGAACATACAATTTTCCCATAGGGCAACGCTCAGGTTTATCCTCCTGAAATTCCTCCAGGGCGTGTCTCAAAACGGGCGAAATGGCAGAAAGAACTACCCCCTCACCTAGGATGGTAGTAGGCTCGGTCACATTAAGAGAATCAGCAAAGAAACTCCTAGAAAGGGCGTCTGCCTTAGCATTCTTAGTGCCCAGAAGAAAAGAGACCACAAAATTAAAACGCGTGAAAAACAAGGCCTGTCTAGGATTCAAGCGTTTGACCGACTCCTTGGTGTCTAGATCCCTCCAACCAATGTCTCCACTCCTCAAATGCCCATTTCATGGCCAACAATTCCCGATTCCCCACGTCATAGTTACGTTCAGATGGAGAGAACTTTCGAGAAAAGGCACAGGGATTCATCTTAGAAGTCACAGCGTCTTTTTGGGACAAAACAGCTCCTGCACCAATCTCAGAAGCATCTACCTCCACCTGAAATGGAAGGGAGACATCAGGTTGCCGTAAAACTGGAGCTGAAGTAAATCTCCGCTTAAGCTCCTGAAATGCTGAGACAGCCTCAGGAGACCAATTCAGCACATCAGCGCCCTTCTTGGTCAGATCAGTCAGTGGTTTGACAATACCAGAAAAATTACCTATAAATTTACAATAGAAATTAGCAAAACCCAAAAACTTCTGGAGAGCCTTCAAAGAAGTAGGCTGAACCCAATCATAAATGGCCTGTACCTTGGCCGGGTCCATTTCAATAGTCGACGGAGACGATAAATCCCAAAAATGAAATCCTCTGTACACCAAAGAGGCATTTCGATCCCTTAACAAACAAGGAATTCTCCCTCAAAATCCGGAACACAGTCCAGACATTTTCCACATGAGAATCCCAATCACTAGAAAAGATCAAAATATCATCCAGATAGATGATCAAAAATTTATCCACAAAGTCTCGGAAAATATAATTCATAAAGGACTGGAAGACAGAAGGGGCATTAGTGAGCCCAAAAGGCATCACCAGGTACTCAAAATGTCCCTCCGGAGTATTAAACGCTGTCTTCCATTCATCCCCGTGCTTGATTTGAATAAGATTATACGCCCCCCTGAGGTCAAGCTTAGTAAACCAGCAGGCACTCTTAAGTCTGGAGAATAAATCAGACATCAGAGGTAACGGGTACTGATATTTAACCGTCATCTTGTTAAGGGAACGATAATCAATACATGGTCTTGGCCACAAAAAAAATCAGCACCTAAAAGTGATGAGGATGGTCTAATATGACCCTTCTCCAACGACTCCTTAATATAGGATCGCATTGCATCATGTTCGGGTACTGATAAGTTGAAAAGCTGACCCATGGGAAATTTACACCCAGGCATCAACTCAATTGCACAGTCATAACTCCTATGAGGAGGCAAAGATGCAGACTTAGGCTAGTTTCACATTAGCGTTTACGGCCGCAGCGTCGGGCTGCGCACGGCCGCCACTAAGCCCCACCCCCTGCCGCGCCTCTGCGGGTAGCTCCGCCTACGGACACATGACGCTGCATGCGTCCTGCGTCCCCTATCTTTAGCACTGCAGCAGTATGCGTTTGGCTGTGCATGCGTCCTTTTGACGCTGCGCCGACCAGAGCCAAATGCAACAGGTTGCAATTTGGTGCGCTCGGTGCAGCGTCAAAAGGACGCATGTGCCGCCAAACGCATACTGCGCACGGCCTGCGTGCCCAGTGCTAAAGATAGGGGACGCAGGATGCATGCAGCGTCTTGCGTCCGTAGGCGGAGCTATCGGCGGAGGCTCGGAAGGGGGCGGGGCTTAGCGGCGGCCGTGCGCAGCCCGACGCTGCGGCCGTAAACGCTAATGTGAAACTAGCCTTACTCTCACTAAATACATCAGAAAAATCGGCCAGATAATCAGGAACATCATGAGACTGAGGAGAGGTGGAGAAAACAGGAGCGTCCCCAAGAACACACCGACAACCCCAACTCACCACAGTCCCAGATATCCAATCCGAAACTGGATTATGAGTTTGCAACCAGGGAAAACCCAGTACAATAGTATCATGCAAATTATGCAGCACCAAAAATTTACAATTTTCTTGGTGGTCTGGGGTAACTCGCATTATCACCTGGGTCCAAAACTGAGGTTTATTCTCCGCCAAAGGAGTAGCATCAATACCCCTCAAAGGAATAGGCATCCGCAGAGGCGTCATGGTAAAACCACAACGTTTAGCAAAGTCCAAATCCATCAGATTCAAAGCTGCTCCTGAATCCACAAAAGCCTTAGTGGAAAACGTGGATAAGGAGCAGATCAGAGTAATTGCCAAAAGGAACTTAGGTTGTACACTGCCCACAGCAAATGTTTGTGCAAAACGTTCCTCTCGTTTAGGGCAGACAGAAATAGCATGAGAGGCGTCTCCGCAGAAAAAACACAGCTTATTACACCTTCAAAACTCCTGACGTTGCGCCCTAGACAAAACCCCATCACATTGCATAGGTTCAGACGTTTGTTCAAAAGGTGGCAGCGCCTCCCGTGTAGTTTTACGTTCACGTAAATGCCGATCAACTTGAATGGCTAATGACATAAAATCATCCAGACCAGGGGGAACAGGAAATCCTACCATAACATCTTTTACGATCTCTGATAAACCCTTCTGAAAGAGAGCTGCCAAAGCACTATCATTCCATGTAGTAAGGACCGCCCACTTTTGGAATTTTTGACAGTATAACTCTGCAGAATCCTGACCCTGGTTTAATGCCAACAGGGTTCTCTCAGCTTGATCAACAGCATTAGGTTCATCATACAACAACCCCAAGGCTTGAAAAAATGCATCCACATCAGTCAGAATAGGATCTCCAGGTGTCAGAGAAAAAGCCCAATCCTGGGGATCGCTGCGCAGCAAGGAGATGACAATTTTAACCTGCTGCGCAGAGCTCCCCGATGAGTTAGGCTTCAAGGCAAGAAATAATTTACAATTCTTAAAATTCAAAAATTTAGACCGATCCCCAGAAAACACATCAGGAGTAGGGATCTTAGGTTCAGCAGCATGTGACTGAATGAGGTAGGTGGAAATTCCCTGCACTTCAGCAGCAAGTTGCTCCACACGATCAGACAATTGCTTAATCTCCATTAGGAAAAAAAAAATCCTCCTACGGCCCCAGAGAAAAAGAGGAAAAAATACATATAAAATTCTGACACTTTTTTCTTTTTTAAACAATTTTTCCCTGCTTTTGAGTACCCTAGAATCTGCAGTCTGGCTGGTGATTCTGTTATGAATGGGTCACCGAGGAGGAAAACTAAACATGCTAAGTCACAGAAAACCAGAGGGGTTGGTAACTATGCAGATTGCAGACCCCTGATCCTAACCACACAACTAGCAGCAGCCGTGGAGCGTTCCTACGATGAATCTAGATGCCTCGTCACAGCCGGAGGACTAAATACTGTATATACTCGAGTATAAGACGACCCGAGTATAAGCCGACCCCCCTAATTTTGCCACAAAAAACTGGGAAAACTTATTGACTCGAGTATAAACCTAGGGTGGGAAATGCTCCATAGATTATTCCCCCATTTGGTGTCCCCAGAAGAAGCTCCATAGATTATTCCCCCATATGCTGACCCCATTAAGAAGCTCCTTAGATTATTCCCCCATATGCTGACCCCATAAGAAGCTCCTTAGATTATTCCCCCATATGCTGACCCCATAAGAAGCTCCTTAGATTATTCCCTCATGTGCTGCCGCTGCTGCTGCACGTAAAAATAAAAAAAATGACATACTCACCTCTCTGTCGCTGGGTGTCAGATACTCACCTGTCCTGCATCCATGGCTGCTTGCTGCTGTCTGGCACGTCATCGTTCAGTGACGTTCAGACTTCTGGGGGCGCGACGCGCACTAATCACGTCTGCGCCCTCTGCTGTCTGAAGTCACTGACCGATGACAGACAGCAGCAAGCAGCCATGGACGCAGGACAGGTGAGTATCGCTATACTTACCCGTCCTGACGCTGTCTCTTGAGCCCCCAGCTTCTCCGCGCTCTCTCTTCCTGCGTTCAGCAGTCATGTGATACCGCTCATTAAAACTAATGAATATGCGCATATTCATGCGTTTTAATGAGCGGTACCATGTGACCACTGAAGGCAGGAAGAGAGAGCGCGGAGAAGCTGGGGGCTCAAGAGACAGGGTCAGGACTGGTAAGTATGACCTGACACCCCCGCCCCCCCTCCGACTCACCGGTGTATATGACTCGAATATAAGCCGAGAGGGGTACTTTCAGCCCAAAAAATGGGCTGAAAATCTCGGCTTATATTCAAGTATATACGGTAAGCCTAAAGCAAGAAAAGGGGTAAACTAACTACCCCAGAGCAGACCCCAAAGGAATAGACAGCCCCCACACATATATGGATGGTGAAACAAGATGAAAACAAACACAGGCAGGAAAATAGGCTGAGCAAACAATGGGGCCCAAACTAACTAGAAAGGACAGGAAAGGAAAGACACTGTTTGCAATCTGCCTAAAAAACCCTACAAAAAATAATGTCCAAAACTTCTGATAACAAAATTAACCCTGAAATCACTAGACTTCTCCCACTATATCAGCACTCTGAAATATTCTGAGACAGAGCAAAAAAGAGGCCGATCTACTAAGGGACAAAAAGCAAATTGGCAAATACAGTTAAATAAGAGTGGAAATTCAGCACAGCCCCAGACGGGGCTGGCTGACCACACAAACAACTGACTAGACCAACAAAATCAAGTGTGAACATTAGCAGAAACACTTAGCTTGAGATGACTGGAACAGAGCTGAAAACCAAGACCTGAAAAGCCAGAAGGAATCACCAGCACCAGAATAGGGCGTCGGCTGTCTTAAATCCAGTCTGAGATTCCAGAGATCCAATTGTTATCCTCATCATCAGGTGGCAGATCTCTACTAATTACATCAATCTCACTACCTCATGTTACCACCAGAGGGAGCCCGGAAGGAGAACTCACAACTGGTAGACCAGAAAATGAGTTCACAACACCGGTGAGCTGATGGTTGCTCCATTGTATTTTTCTAGTAGATGGAGTGTAGCTGAATCCCACCGGTTTATTCCAGTTCTGAGCTGAGGGCATCAATGGACAGCTTCCGATTTCTATGTGACGTAAGCGTGATGTGTCTCTGATCTGCTAGACTGTGTCTTTGACTGACGACTGCATCTGTGGTCTTCAGTGTCTTGATGTCCTCAATACATCCATCATGCTATGCCATTAAGGAAGTGTCTTATTGGTTCCAAATGTATTATACAGCAGGACAATAACCCCAAAACATCCACAATAGATTACATGCAGTGGCGTAACTACAAAGTTATGGTCCCCGGTGCGAACTTTCAAATGGGACCCCCCATTCCAAAACACACGCACATCTCCGCTCCGTACACCTCGTACACGTACGGCTCCACTCCGTACACCTCGTACACGCTCTGCTCCATACATCTCGTACAATCGTGGCTACGATTCGTACACACACGGCTCCTCTCCGTCCACATCATACACATGCGGCTCCACTCCGTACACCTCGTACACACACGGCTCCGCTTCGTGCACTTCGTACACACGCGGCTCCGCTCCATACACCTCGTACACACATGGCTTCGCTCCGTGCACATGCGGCTTCTTTCCGTACACCTCGTAAACACACGGCTCCACTTCGTACACACACGGCTCCGCTCACCTTGTACACACGCGACTCTGCTCCGTACACCTCATTCACACATGGCTCTGCTTCGTACACCTTGTACACACACAGCTCCGCTCACCTCGTACACATGCGACTCTGCTCCGTACTCCTCATACACACACGGCTCTGCTACATCCACCCTGTAAACCTCTCCTGACCCCACACATAAGCTTACCCTTATCCAGCAGTGCACCATGATAACCAGCAGACATGGAGGCTCCTGATCATGTGACCCCTGACTCCTCCCCTCCTGTGACATCATCACAGGTTCTGTGCGCACAGAGCAGCCATCCTGTCAGGCCAATTGCAGCCAATCAAAGAATGGAGCTGCACAGCCAATGAGTGGTTGCAGCTCCGCGATCCGTCCCCTAAGGACTCAGGACCCCGTCGTATCTGCGACCACTGCGACTGTGGTAGTCCCGGCCCTGATTACATGGTTAGTTCTCCAAGATATTTAGAACAACCTCCCTGCTTATTTCCATCAAAAATTGTGCAAGAGTACCTAGAAGAATAGTGATGAGCAAACGTGCTCGGATAAGGTGTTATCTGAGCAGCCTTGTGTGTTAATCGAGTGTCTTCGGCGTGCCCGAATAATATGTTAGGGTCCCTGTGACTGCATGTCTCGCAGCTGTTTGACAGCCACAACACATGCAGGGACTGTCTAACAAACAGGGAATCCATGCATGTGCTGCGGCTGTCGAACAGCTGCCAGACATGCACTGCGGGGACTCAAAGATATTTTTTGAGCACGCCGAAGACATTCTGTTAGCACACGAGTGTGCTCGAAAAACACCTTATCCAAACACGCTCGCTCATCACTATAGAGAAATTGATGTTGTTTTGAAGACAAAGTGATGTGATTTAGATTTTTTCTTTTATTCACTTTGCATTTTGTTAATTGATGAAAGCAAATTATTAACACTTCGATTTTTTTGAAAGCATTCTTACCTGGCAGCATTTTTCCACACCTGCCTAAAACTTTTTCAAAGCACAGTGTGTATATGGCACTTAACCGCTGCAGGGAGATAAATGTAAAAAGACGGGAAACGCAGTAACTGCAATGTTGGAGCTAAAGGGAATCAATCAAGTACATAATGGATGTTTGTGTTTATTATTTATGTCATGACATTCTACCTGATCCTTAAAAAATATAGGGGCCAATTTATAAAGCAGTTTTTGACAGATTTCCAGTGTAAAACTGCTTGAGATGAGACAAATTGTTTGCGCAACCCCAATCTGAACCAGTTCCCACAACGTTTTGAAAAGTGTGCAACACTTGGCTTTAGGGAGCAGGTCTTGGCGTATCTGACAAATTATTTTAAGTTAGAAAAGTGGCATAAATTAGTTCAAAAAAGTACGCCAGTCCCTGACTCGCATACATATGTTTGTGGTGGCACACAACAGGTAAAATATGCACCAAATTCATTAAGAGCCTTACGCCTCTTTCTCCAGCACACATCATCAAGACTAGCATACAAAGCACCAGTCTGGATGAATTGAGGCCATAATCTGTGAGCATTTCGAGACTTATTTTATGACAAAATGCCATTATATCAGTGACATCTGTGAGCCATAAGCTATCATAATATGCGTTCAACAGATGCGTCATGAAAACCTATTAAAATGCTCAGGAATCTGCTCTGTACATGCTAAGTGGCTGTCATTATAGCCTGTGGGTGACTGATCCCATTGTGAGGCATTAGTCACTGCCTCTGTTTAATGGATACATCGTTAGGTTTTCTCATTGTAAATATTAAAGAAAAGACAACGCATAATTTGAACAAGGTCTTAAAGGGATCCGCCAAAGTTATTGTATTGAGAGGAAAACTAAACGGCTAAAGAAGTGAAATACAAAAACATACTTTACAAATAAGCAATGTACTAGGTCACATACTAGATGGAAGGTAGCACCTCCATTAACTTAAAGGGAATCTCTCAGTAGGATTTCAACTCCTATACTATTTATATGTGCATGTAGCTCTTTTAAAGACAAGTGCAGAAATGACTTTACATGACCAGTGCATTCCTCTATTACTAAGAATTCAGCATTTAATTGATATGCAAATGTGGGTGTAGATCTGAAGCCTCTGTCACTCCAGCTCTATTCCTTGCACAGCACCTTCTCCTTCTGCTTGACTGACAGATTCCATTTAAACATATCTATAGGACTCCTTTCATAAGCCATAATAGTAGGGGGGGTTACCTCTGATGAGCATTTGGTTATATCTTTTTCAATAGTATAGGAAAATGCAGCAGAGTCCAAGTTTAAATACATAGGACCACCGCAAGACAACTACCGGAAAGTGCGTTTACTACAATGGGAACCTATTAGTTTAAACTCTGCCATATGGCAAATAAATTTGAGGAAAATACTCACTTGCCTAATAATTGTACATGTAGTGTATAAATATATAAATAAATAGACATCTTTGTTTGTTATATAGAAATTGCCAAAAAATTGTATGTACCACAAAATGCTACAAATGAACAGTACAAATAAAGAGTTCCAGAAAACAAGGGGTTAAAATTGATACTAAAAATAGAATCAATAAAAAGGTATACACCAATTGCAAACAAAACAAAAAACAAGGAGTACAAAGCACCTTCAGATATAAAATATATTAAATTTATTAAATATATTCATGAATATTATTACATCATAAAATATTGTATAGACAAACTAACAATGTAAAGGACATAAGACATAAGGTCTGACACAGTTACATAAATGTCTGGATAACGGATATTGAGATCATATAATTCAATAACTTTTACAATTAGTCCAAGTAAATAGACACAATTAGAAAAATTCATCATCAGATACCCTGAGGAAGCCCACGCGAAACATGCGTTGGGGCTGCACGGAGTGACCAGTTATGTGGCTCTATTTGGGTGAGATTTTTTCCTTAGTATTAGACTGTTTGTTCAGGTCAATTTTTTGGGGTATACATGCTATAAAGGCAACATGTTGTGAGTTTTCTCAATGCACCCCATATGGTATCTGATGATGAATTTTTCTAATTGTGTCTAGTTACCTGGACTAATTGTAAAAGTTATTGAATTATATGATCTCAATATCCCTGATCCAGACATTTATGTAACTGTGTCAGACCTATGTGTTATGTCCTTTACATTGTTAGTTTGTCTATACAATATTTTATGATGTAATAATATTCATGAATATATTTAATAAATTTAATATATTTTATATCTGAAGGTGCTTTGTACTCCTTGTTTTTCGTTTTCTTTGTCATTCAAAAAAAGAAGATGTCACACAGCTCCTTTGGCAGAAAGTTATAAAAGTTACAGCACTCAGAATATGGTGACAGAGTACTTATTTTACAAAATTAATAAAACACAAATAAAATTACGGTATATCATTTTGGTACCGCTATAATCATACTGACTCAAAAATAAGTCAATAAGGCTGGTTTCACATTTGCGTTTTTTTTTGCGGTAATTTAGCGCTAAATAGCGCATGCGTTTTTTTTTCCTATACTTTGCATGGGATGCGCTTATGTGCGCATACACATGCGTTTGTACGCGTTTTACCGCGCATGCGTTTTTTTGCGGTATGCGCTCGGGCGCACAAAATGCAACTTGTTGCATTTTTTGTGCGTCCGATTTGCCTCAAAAAAACGCATGCGCGCAATGCGTTTTTTTACAGCAAGACACCCATTATAAGTCTATGGTGAGCATATGTGCGCATTGGCATGCTTATGTATGCATTTTTTTGCACATGCGTTTTTCTTTTTACCATTAGTTTAGACAATGGAATTTAGGGGTTTGGGTAAAGTTAGGGTTAGTTAAGGGGGTTTAGGGTTAGGGTTAGGGTCAGGGTTAGGGTTAGGGTTAGGGTCAGGGTTAGGGTTAAGTATGGTTTGGTTAAGGGTTAGGGTCAGGGTTAGGGTTAGGGTTAGGGTTAGGGTCAGGGTTAGGGTCAGG